>NW_027258889.1:0-49076 GCF_045791955.1 Oncorhynchus clarkii lewisi | reverse complement strand
TTAGGTTATCCATAGTGTCAGTTTTCTAGTCCCAATCTATTTGTGCTGTGCTCTGGGCAAATGACATTGAGGAGTTGACCTTAGAGGGGAAAAATAATCCCAGGATGCTGTGGCTGACTGACTGACTGGCTGACTGCTGCAGTGTTTCCAGATTCACACAGCAGGGGTGAATTCCCTGAGAGCCCCACACACACTGTATACATGTACATGCATACACACAGATACACACACACACAGATACACACACACACACACACACACACACACACACACACACACACACACACACACACACACACACACACACACAAACACACACACACACACACACACACACACACACACACACACACACACACACACACACACACAAACACACAAACACACACACACACACACACACACACACACACACACACACACACACACACACACACACACAAACACAAAGATGAAGTGTGTTAAAAAGGAAAAGCATGGGACATGAAAGTGGGTGTAGCGTGTCAGGGAGCTGCAGCTCTGGGGTCGGGGGCACTAAGGGTCTACCTGTACATGCAAACTCTCGCTCCTCGCATGTCACTCTCCTCTCACAGAGCAGTTCCTCTGTGAATCTTCAAATAATCTTTAATAGCGCCTTTCTATTTTCCTTAACGCCTTGCGGCAGTTCCTTCCCTGTCTGTTTTATGGGCCGGGCCTGTATTTTAGTAATTGCATTGGCAGTAGCGACAGGCTGCGACGCTGAGAGGCGTTGGAAGCTTGTAAAGGGTGTCACTGCTTGGCGACAGCCCCTTTTTAATTAAGCTCTCAGCTGGAGATGATCACTCTTATCTAGCGTGCTCTGATGAGTCCTTTACACTGGGGCTACACAACACACTGCACTGCAGAATACAGAGGGAGGGAGGTAAGGATGGAGGGAGGGAGGGAGATAAGGATGAAGGGAGGGAGATAAGGATGGAGGGAGGGATGTAATGATGGTGGGAGGGATGTAATGATGGAGGGAGGTAAGGATGGAGGGAGGGAGGTAAGGATGGATGGAGGGAGGGAGGGAGGGAGATAAGGTTGGAGGGAGGGAGGTAAGGATGGATGGAGGGAGGGAGGTAAGGAGGGAGGGAGGGATGGAGCGACGGATGGAGGGAGGGATGTAAGGATGGATGGAGGGAGGGAGATAAGGATGGAGGGAGGGATGTAAGGATGGATGGAGGGAGGGAGATAAGGAAGGAGGGAGGGAGATAAGGATGGAGGGAGGGAGGGAGATAAGGTTGGAGGGAGGGATGCAAGGATGGATGGAGGGAGGTAAGGATGGAGGGAAGGAGGGAGACAAGGATGGATGGATGGATGTAAGGATGGAGGGAGGTAAGGATTGAGGGAGGGAGGGAGGTAAGGATGGAGGGAGGGAGGTAAGGCTGGAGGGAGGAATGTAATGATGGAGGGAGGTAGGTAAGGATGGAGGGAGGGAGGGAGATAAGGATGGAGGGAGGGAGGGAGATAAGGATGGAGGCAGGGATGTAAGGATGGAGGGAGGTAAGGATGGAGGGATGAATGTAATGATGGAGGGAGGGAGGTAAGGAGGGAGGTAGGAATGTAATGATGGAGGGAGGGAGGTAAGGATGGAGGTAGGGAGGTAGGGATGGAGGGAGGGGGGTAAGGATGGAGGGAGGGAGGTAAGGATGGAGGAAAGGTGGACGGAGGGAAGTAAGGATGGAGGGAGGGAAGAAAGGATGGAGAAGGGGGGTTCAGAACCTCCCTCCCTCATCTCTGTATTTATCACTATCCCTGCCCACTATCTCTGTGTCTATCACTATCCCTGTCCACTATCTCTGTTCTAATCATTATCCCTGTCCACTATCTCTGTTCTAATCATTATCCCTGTCTACTATCTCTGTTCTAATCATTATCCCTGTCCACTATCTCTGTGTCTATCACTATCCCTGTCCACTATCTCTGTGTCTATCACTATCCCTGTCCACTATCTCTGTGTCTATCACTATCCCTGTCCACTATCTCTGTGTCTATCACTATACCTCTCCACTATATCTGTGTCTATCATTATGCCTGCCCACTGTCTCTGTATCTATCTCCATGCCCCAAAAATGTTGGCTGTTCTGGAGGCAATGTGGGGTCCGGTACTAGATGTGTGTACTTAATAAACTGGGGGGCTGTATATTTACCACAGTCACTGTGTTTGTGTGTCTGTGTTAGAGGATGTACACCTCTCTGTACACCGTGCTGTGAGCCCCCCCACCCAGCATGCTGTGAGCCCCACCCACCGTGTTATGAGCCCCCCCCACCCAGCATGCTGTGAGCCCCCCTCACCCAGCATGCTGTGAGCCCCACTCACCCAGCATGCTGTGAGCCCCACCCACTCAGCATGCTGTTAGCCCCACCCACCCAGCATGCTGTGAGCCCCCCCACCCAGCATGCTGTGAGCCCCACCTACCCAGCATGCTGTGAGCCCCACCCACCGTGTTATGAGCCCCACCCAGCATGCTGTGAGCCCCACTCATCAGCACTGTGCAGTCATGTGTGCACTGGTTCAGATGTAGACCGAGATCTGCAACACGGATACTGCATGTGGACACACACACAGACAAACAACACCCTGGTACTGTAATCGTGAATATTGTATTATGTTGTTGTAGACATGCTTACAGTAATTTCTGCCTTGGCTTCCTTGTGTGTTGTGTTATTGATGGGGTGTGTGTGTGTGTTTGTTTGTGTCTGTAAACTATGCATGTTAGCCAGGGGCTGTATGTGTCTATGAGGCATGATGATTTGAGAAGAGTTCATTACAGTCCTTCCCTCCCTGTTCCTGCTCCTTTTTCACACTCCTTCATCTCACCTCCATCTCTCCCTCATCTATCCTCCATCTCTCCTCATCTCTCCTCCATTTCTCCCCCATCTCTCCTCCATCTCTCCCCCATCTCTCCCTCATCTCTCCTCCATCACTCCCTCATCTCTCCTGTATCTATACCTCATCTCTCCCCCATCTCTCCCTCATCTCTACCTCATCTCTCCTCCATCTCTCCCTCATCTCTCCTCCATCTCTCCCTCATCTCTCCTCCATCTCTTCCTCAATCTCTCTTCCATCTCTCCTCTATCTCTCCCTCATCTCTCCCTCATCTCTCCTCCATCTCTCCCTCATCTCTCCATCATCTCTCCTCCATCTCACCCTCATCTCTCCTCCATCTCTCCTCCATTTCGCCCCATCTCTCCTCATCTCTCCTTCATTTCTCCCTCATCTCTCCTCATCTCTCCTCCATTTCGCCCACCATCTCGGACTCATCTCCCCTCCATCTCTCCTACATCTCTCCCTCCATCTCTCCCACATCTCTCCCCCTCTCTCCTCCATCTCTCCCCCATCTCTCCCTCATCTCTCCTCCATCCCTCCTGTATCTGTCCCTCATCTCTCCCCCATCTCTCCCTCATCTCTCACCCATCTCTCCCTCATCTCTCCTCCATCTCTCCTCCATATCTCCCCTATCTCTCCCTCATCTCTCCTCTATCTACCCCTCATCTCTCCCCCATCTCTCCCTCATCTCTCCCTCATCTCTCCCCAATCTCTCCCTCATCTCTCCTCCATCTGTCCCCCATCTCTCCTCCATTTCTCCCTCATTTCTCATTCATCTCTCCCCCATCTCTCTTCCATCTCTCCCTCATCTCTCCCTCATCTCTCCCCCATCTCTCCCTCATCTCTCCTCCATCTCTCCCTCCATCTCTCCCTCATCTCTCCTCCATCTCTCCCTCCTCCCTCCCCCATCTCTCCCTCATCTCTCCTCCATTTCGCCCCTTCTCTCCTCATCTCTCCTTCATTTCTCCATCATCTCTCCTCATCTCTCCTCCATTTCGCCCACCATCTCTCCTCCATTTCTCCCCCATCTCTCCTTCATCTCTACCTCCATCTCTCCTCCATCTCTCCCTCATCTCTCCCTCATCTCTCCCTCATCTCTCCCCTATCTCTCCACCATCTCTCCCTCATCTCTCCCCCATCTTTCCTCCATCTCGGACTCATCTCCCCTCCATCTCTCCTCCATCTCTCCTACATCTCTCCCCCATCTCTCTTCCATCTCTCCCTCATCTCTCCCCCATCTCTCCCACATCTCTCCTCCATCTCTCCCTATCTCTCCTCCATCGCTCCCTCCTCTCTCCTCATCTCTCCTCCATTTCTCCCACATCTCTCCTCCATCTCTCCCCCATCTCTCCCTCATCTCTACTTCATTTCAACTACGTCTCTCGCTCCACCTCTCCCTCATCTCTCCTCCATCTCTTCCTCATCTCTCCTCCATTTCTCCCTTATCTCTCCTCCATCTCTCCTCCATCTCTCCCTCATCTCTCCTCCATATCTCCTCCATCTCTCCCTCATCTCTCCCTCATCTCTCCTCCATTTCGCCCCTTCTCTCCTCATCTCTCCTTCATTTCTCCATCATCTCTCCTCATCTCTCCTCCATTTCGCCCACCATCTCTCCTCCATTTCTCCCCCATCTCTCCTTCATCTCTACCTCCATCTCTCCTCCATCTCTCCCTCATCTCTCCCTCATCTCTCCCTCATCTCTCCCATATCTCTCCACCATCTCTCCCTCATCTCTCCCCCATCTTTCCTCCATCTCGGACTCATCTCCCCTCCATCTCTCCTCCATCTCTCCTACATCTCTCCCCCATCTCTCCTCCATCTCTCCCTATCTCTCCTCCATCGCTCCCTCCTCTCTCCTCATCTCTCCTCCATTTCTCCCACATCTCTCCTCCATCTCTCCCCCATCTCTCCCTCATCTCTACTTCATTTCAACTACGTCTCTCGCTCCACCTCTCCCTCATCTCTCCTCCATCTCTTCCTCATCTCTCCTCCATTTCTCCCTTATCTCTCCTCCATCTCTCCTCCATCTCTCCCTCATCTCTCCTCCATATCTCCTCCATCTCTCCCTCATCTCTCCCTCATCTCTCCTCCATCTCTACCTCATCTCCCCCCATCTCCACTCCAGCTCTCCCTCATCTCTCCTCATCTCTCCTCCATCTCTCCCTCATCTCTCCTCCATCTCTTCCTCAATCTCTCTTCCATCTCTCCTCTATCTCGCTCTCATCTCTCCTCCATCTCTCCACCATCTCCCTCCCATCTCTCCCTCATCTCTCCTCCATCTCTCCCTCATCTCTCCTCCATCTCTACCTCATCTCCCCCCATCTCCACTCCAGCTCTCCCTCATCTCTCCTCATCTCTCCTCCATCTCTCCCTCATCTCTCCTCCATCTCTTCCTCAATCTCTCTTCCATCTCTCCTCTATCTCACTCTCATCTCTCCTCCATGTCTCCTCCATCTCTCCCTCATCTCTTCCTCCATCTCTTCTCCATCTCCTCCATCTCTCCCTCATCTCTCCTCCAATTTCCTCCATCTCTCCCTCATCTCTCCTCCATCTCTTCCTCTATCTCTCCTCCATCTCTTCCTCTATCTCTCCTCCATCTCTCCCTCATGTCTCCTCCATCTATCCCTCATCTTTCCCTCATCTCTCCTCCATCTCTCCCTCATCTCTCCATCATCTCAAAATCCATCTCTCCCTCATCTCTCCCTCATCTCTCACCCATCTATCCTCCATCTCTCCCTCATCTCTCCTCCATCTCTTCCTCTATCGCTCCCTCATCTCTCCTCCATCTCTCCATCATGTCTCCTCCATCTCTACCTCATCTCCCCCATCTCCACTCCAGCTCTCCCTCATCTCTCCTCATCTCTCCTCCATCTCTCCCTCATCTCTCCTCCATCTCTTCCTCAATCTCTCTTCCATCTCTACTCTATCTCACTCTCATCTCTCCTCCATCTCTCCACCATCTCTCCCCCATCTCTCCTCACATCTCTCCCTCATCTCTCCTCCATCTCTCCTGTATCTATACCTCATCTCTCCCCCAACTCTCCTCCATATCTGAATCATCTCTCCTCCATCTCTCCTCCATCTCTCCCCCATCTCTACTCCATCTCTCCCCATCTCTCCTCCATCTCTCCCCCATCTCTCCCTCATCTCTCCCTCATCTCTCCTCCATCTCTCCCTCATATCTCCCTCATCTCTCCCTCATCTCTCCTAATCTCTCCTGTATCTATCCCTCATCTCTCCCTAATCTCTCCTACATATCTCCCTCATCTCTACTCCATCTCACCTCCATCTCTCCCCCATCTCTCCTCCATCTCTCCCTCATCTCTCCCCCATCTTTCCTCCATCTCTACTTCATTTCAACTACGTCTCTCGCTCCACCTCTCCCTCATCTCTCCTCCATCTCTTCCTCATCTCTCCTCCATTTCTCCCTTATCTCTCCTCCATCTCTCCTCCATCTCTCCCTCATCTCTCCTCCATATCTCCTCCATCTCTCCCTCATCTCTCCCTCATCTCTCCTCCATCTCTACCTCATCTCCCCCATCTCCACTCCAGCTCTCCCTCATCTCTCCTCATCTCTCCTCCATCTCTCCCTCATCTCTCCTCCATCTCTTCCTCAATCTCTCTTCCATCTCTCCTCTATCTCGCTCTCATCTCTCCTCCATCTCTCCACCATCTCCCTCCCATCTCTCCCTCATCTCTCCTCCATCTCTCCCTCATCTCTCCTCCATCTCTACCTCATCTCCCCCCATCTCCACTCCAGCTCTCCCTCATCTCTCCTCATCTCTCCTCCATCTCTCCCTAATCTCTCCTCCATCTCTTCCTCAATCTCTCTTCCATCTCTCCTCTATCTCACTCTCATCTCTCCTCCATGTCTCCTCCATCTCTCCCTCATCTCTTCCTCCATCTCTTCTCCATCTCCTCCATCTCTCCCTCATCTCTCCTCCAATTTCCTCCATCTCTCCCTCATCTCTCCTCCATCTCTTCCTCTATCTCTCCTCCATCTCTTCCTCTATCTCTCCTCCATCTCTCCCTCATGTCTCCTCCATCTATCCCTCATCTCTCCCTCATCTCTCCTCCATCTCTCCCTCATCTCTTCCTCCATCTCTTCTCCATCTCCTCCATCTCTCCCTCATCTCTCCTCCAATTTCCTCCATCTCTCCCTCATCTCTCCTCCATCTCTTCCTCTATCTCTCCTCCATCTCTTCCTCTATCTCTCCTCCATCTCTCCCTCATGTCTCCTCCATCTATCCCTCATCTCACCCTCATCTCTCCTCCATCTCTCCCTCATCTCTCCATCATCTCAAAATCCATCTCTCCCTCATCTCTCCCTCATCTCTCACCCATCTATCCTCCATCTCTCCCTCATCTCTCCTCCATCTCTTCCTCTATCGCTCCCTCATCTCTCCTCCATCTCTCCATCATGTCTCCTCCATCTCTACCTCATCTCCCCCATCTCCACTCCAGCTCTCCCTCATCTCTCCTCATCTCTCCTCCATCTCTCCCTCATCTCTCCTCCATCTCTTCCTCAATCTCTCTTCCATCTCTACTCTATCTCACTCTCATCTCTCCTCCATCTCTCCACCATCTCTCCCCCATCTCTCCTCACATCTCTCCCTCATCTCTCCTCCATCTCTCCTGTATCTATACCTCATCTCTCCCCCAACTCTCCTCCATATCTGAATCATCTCTCCTCCATCTCTCCCCCATCTCTACTCCATCTCTCCCCATCTCTCCTCCATCTCTCCCCCATCTCTCCCTCACCTCTCCCTCATCTCTCCTCCATCTCTCCCTCATATCTCCCTCATCTCTCCCTCATCTCTCCTCATCTCTCCTGTATCTATCCCTCATCTCTCCCTAATCTCTCATACATATCTCCCTCATCTCTACTCCATCTCACCTCCATCTCTCCCCCATCTCTCCTCCATCTCTCCCTCATCTCTCCCCCATCTCTCCTCCATCTCTACTTCATTTCAACTACGTCTCTCGCTCCACCTCTCCCTCATCTCTCCTCCATCTCTTCCTCATCTCTCCTCCATTTCTCCATTATCTCTCCTCCATCTCTCCTCCATCTCTCCCTCATCTCTCCTCCATATCTCCTCCATCTCTCCCTCATCTCTCCCTCATCTCTCCTCCATCTCTACCTCATCTCCCCCCATCTCCACTCCAGCACTCCCTCATCTCTCCTCATCTCTCCTCCATCTCTCCCTCATCTCTCCTCCATCTCTTCCTCAATCTCTCTTCCATCTCTCCTCTATCTCGCTCTCATCTCTCCTCCATCTCTCCACCATCTCCCTCCCATCTCTCCCTCATCTCTCCTCCATCTCTCCCTCATCTCTCCTCCATCTCTACCTCATCTCCCCCCATCTCCACACCAGCTCTCCCTCATCTCTCCTCATCTCTCCTCCATCTCTCCCTCATCTCTCCTCCATCTCTTCCTCAATCTCTCTTCCATCTCTCCTCTATCTCACTCTCATCTCTCCTCCATGTCTCCTCCATCTCTCCCTCATCTCTCCTCCATCTCTCCCTCATCTCTCCTCCACCTCTCCATCATCTCAAAATCCATCTCTCCCTCATCTCTCCCTCATCTCTCACCCATCTATCCTCCATCTCTCCCTCATCTCTCCTCCATCTCTTCCTCTATCGCTCCCTCATCTCTCCTCCATCTCTCCATCATGTCTCCTCCATCTCTACCTCATCTCCCCCATCTCCACTCCAGCTCTCCCTCATCTCTCCTCATCTCTCCTCCATCTCTCCCTCATCTCTCCTCCATCTCTTCCTCAATCTTTCTTCCATCTCTACTCTATCTCACTCTCATCTCTCCTCCATCTCTCCACCATCTCTCCCCCATCTCTCCTCACATCTCTCCCTCATCTATCCCTCATCTCTCCTCCATCTCTCCCTCATCTATCCTCCATCTCTCCCTTATCTCTCCCTCATCTCTCCTTCATCTCCCCCTCATCTCTCCCTCATCTCTCCTCCAACTCTCCTACATCTCTTCCTCCATCTCTCCCTCATCTCTTCCTCCATCTCTCCTCCATCTCTCCCTCATCTCTTCCTCTATCTCTCCCCCATCTCTCCCTCATCTCTCCCCCATCTTTCCTCCATCTCTCCCTCATCTGTCCTCCATCTCTTCCTCAATCTCTCCCCTATCTCTCCCCCATCTCTCCCTAATCTCTCCCTCATCTCTCCCCATCTCTCCCTCATCTCTCCTCCATCTTTCCTCCATAACTCCCTCATCGCTCCTCCATCTCTTCCTCTCTATCCTCCATCTCTCGCTCATCTCTCCTCCATCTCTCCCTCATCTCTCCCCCATCTCTCCTCCATCTCTTCCTCTATCCCTCCATCTCTCCCTCATCTATCCTCCATGTCTCCTCCATCTCTCCCTCATCTCTTCCTCCATCTCTTCTCCATCTCCTCCATCTCTCCCTCATCTCTCCTCCATTTTCCTCCATCTCTCCCTCATCTCTCCTCCATCTCTCCCTCATCTCTCCTCCACCTCTCCATCATCTCAAAATCCATCTCTCCCTCATCTCTCTCTCCTCTCTCCCATCTCTCTGCCATCTCTCCCTCATCTCTCCCCCATCTCTCCCTCATCTCTCACCCATCTATCCTCCATCTCTCCCTCATCTCTCCTCCATCTCTTCCTCTATCGCTCCCTCATCTCTCCTCCATCTCTCCATCATGTCTCCTCCATCTCTTCCTCCATCTCCTCCTCTTCTCTTCCTCTATATCTCCTCCATCTCTCCTCAATCTCTCGCTCATCTATCCTCCATCTCTCCCTCATCTCTCCCTCATCTCTCTCCCATCTCTCTGCCATCTCTCCCTCATCTCTCCCTCATCTCTCACCCATCTTTCCTCCATCTATCCTCCATCTCTCCCTCATCTCTCCTCCATCTCTTCCTCCATCTCTCCTCCATCTCTCGCTCTTCTCTCCTCCATCTCTCCCTCATCTCTACTCCATCTCTCCCTCATCTCTACTCCATCTCCCCCTCATCTCTCCCTCATCTCTCCTCCATCTCCGCCTCATCTCTCCTCCATCTCTCCCTCATCTCACTTCCATCTCTCCTCCATCTCTCCCTCATCTCTCCTCCATCTCTCCTCCATCGCTCCTCCATCTCCCTCATCTCTCTCCTCCATCTCTCCCCCATCTCTCCCTCATCTCTCCTCCATCTTTTCTCCATCTCTCCCTCATCTCTCTTCCATCTCTTCCTCTCTTTCCTCCATCTCTCACTCATCTCTCCTCAATCTCTCCCTCATCTCTCCCTCATCTCTCCCCCATCTCTCCTCCATATCTTCCTCTATCCCTCCTCAATCTCTCGCTCATCTATCCTCCATCTCTCCCTCATCTCTCCCTCATCTCTCTCCCATCTCTCTGCCATCTCTCCCTCATCTCTCCCTCATCTCTCACCCATCTTTCCTCCATCTCTCCCTCATCTCTCCCTCATCTCTCCTCCATCTCTCCCTCATCTCTCCTCCATCTCTCCCTCATCTCTTCTCCATCTCCTACATCTCTCCCTCATTTTCCTCCATCTCTCCCTCATCTCTCCCCCATCTCTTCCTCTATCTCTCCCTCTATCTCTCCCCCTTATCTCTCCTCCATCTCTCCCTCATGTCTCCTCCATCTCTCCCTCATCTCTCACACATCTTTCAGTCATCTTTCCTCCATCTCTCCCTCATCTCTCCTCCATCTCTTCCTCTATCGCTCCCTCATCTCTCCTCCATCTCTCCCTCATGTCTCCTCCATCTCCTCCTCTTCTCTTCCTCAATATCTCCTTCATCTCTCCTCAATCTCTCCCTCATCTCTCCTCCATCTCTCCCTCATCCCTCCTCCATCTCTCCCTCATCTCTCCTCCATCTATCCCTTATCTCTCCCTCATCTCTCCTCCATCTATCCCTCATCTCTCCCTCATCTCTCCTCCATCTCTCCCTCATCTCTTCCTCCATCTCTCCCTCATCTCATCCTCTATCGCTCCCTCATCTCTCCTCCATCTCTCCCTCATGTCTCCTCCATCTCCTCCTCTTCTCTCCCTCATCTCACCTCCATCTCTCCATCTCCCCCTCATCTCTCCTCCATCTCTCCCTCATCTCACTTCCATCTCTCCATCATCTGTCCCTCACTAGTAGATTCTGACCTGGATTCAGTGTCGTCCTTACAAGTCCCAATCAAGGTCCACTACTAGATTCTGACCTGGAGTCAGTGTGGTCTTTACAGGACCCAATCTACTGTTTGATTCTGACCTGGAGTCAGTGGTTGATGGTCTGGAGTAGCCTGTCTTCAGTGCCTTGGGAGGAGGGCTGAACGGAATTCCGTCAGGGCTCAGTCTGTCAGCGATCAGAGCAGAGCAGAGACATTAAAATAGATTTATTGATCACGTTATAGTTATTAACTGTTGAGGAAGAGCGAACATTTAACTGGATACGGATGTGATTTTACAGCAGCCCACGGGAAGGGATCCTTTTTTTCTCTCACATCATGGCCCAGTGCGTGTGTGTGCGTGCATGTGTGTGTGAGAGATCCTCTGTGTACAATGTAAAACACCAGATAACGCATGCAGAGCAGAATTAGGCCGATACCTGCTAATTATCAAAATCCAGAAAAGAGCCGCTAATTTCTACAACCATTTAAAAGGAAGCGATTCCCAAACCTTCCATAACAAAGCCATCACCTACAGAGAGATGGACCAAGAGAAGAGCCCCCTAAGCAAGCTGGTCCTGGGGCTCTGTTCAAACACAGACCCCTAAGAGCCCCAGGAGAGCAACACAATTAGACCCAACCAAATCATAAAAAAATAAAAATAAAACTTGATACATTGGAAAAAATTTACAACAAAAATCAGAGCAAACTAGAATGATATTTGGACCTTAATAAAAGTGGCAGAATACCTGACCACTGTGACAGACCCAAACTTAAGAAAAGCTTTGACTATGTACAGACTCAGTGAGCATAGCCTTGCTATTGAGAAAGGTCACCGTAGGCAGACATGGCTCTCAAGAGAAGACAGGCTATGTGCACCCTGCCCACAAAATGAGGTGGAAACTGAGATGCTCTTCCTAACCTCCTGCCAAATGTATGACCATATTAGAGACACATATTTCCCTTAGACTACACACACCCATAAATCCAATTTTAATAAACTCCCATATCTATTGGGTGAAATACCAGTGTGCAACCACAGCAGCAAGATTTGTGACCTGTTGCCACAAGAACAGGGCAACCAGTGAAGAACAAACACTATTGTAAATACAACCCATATTTATGTTTATTTATTTTCCCTTTTGTACTTTAACCTCTTGAACCTATAGGGGCGCTGTGTCATTATTGGATAAAAAGACGTGCCCGTTTTAAGCGCAATATTTTGTCACGAAAAGATGCTCGACTATGCATGGAATTGACAGCCTTGGAAAGACACAACGCTGACGTCTCCAAAACTGCAAAGATATTATCTGTGCGTGCCCCAGAACTAATGCAACAGGCGAAACCAAGATGATGTTTCATACAGGAAATGCCCCGGATTCTGAAGGTGCTGTGTTCCAATGTCTCCTTATATGGCTGTGAATGCGCCAGGAATGAGCCTGCGCTTTCTGTATATTCCCCGAGGTGTCTGCAGCATTGTGACGTGTTTGTAGGCATATCATTGGAAGATTGACCATAAGAGACTACATTTACCTGGTGTCCCGCCCGGTGTCCTGTGTGTGTAATCAGTAAGTCCATGCGCGTTCCATTTCTTCAGAATTGAAAGTAAACTGCCACGATGGATTTTATCGTCGATAGATATGTGAAAAACACCTTGAGGATTGATTCTAAACATCGTTTGCCATGTTTCTGTCGATATTATGGAGTTAATTTGGAAAAAAGTTCGCGTTTTAATGACCTTTTTTTTTCTTTTTTTTTTTCTTACCCAAACGTGATGAACAAAATGGAGTGATTAGTCGACACAAATAATATTTTTTGTAAAAACGGAACATTTGCTATCTAACAGAGTCTCCTCATTGAAAACATCTGAAGTTCTTCAAAGGTAAATTATTTTATTTTATTTGAATGCTTTTATGTTTTTTTGTGGAAAATGTTGCATGCTGAATGCTAGGCTTAATGCAATGCTAGGCTATCAATACTCTTACACAAATGCTTGTTTAGCTATGGTTCAAAAGCATATTTTGAAAATCTGAGATGACAGTGTTGTTAACAAAAGGCTAAGCTTGAGAGCAAATAGATCAATTTCATTTCATTAGCCATTTTCATGAATAGTTAACGTTGTGTTATGCTAATGAGCTTGCTGATAGATTTACACAATCCTGGATACAGGGTTTTTTTCGTAGCTAAACGTGACGCAGAAAACGGAGCGATTTCAGGAAAAACTGAACATTTGCTATCTGAGAGTCTCCTCATTGAAAACATCTGAAGTTCTTCAAAGGTAAATTATTTTATTTGAATGCTTTTCTGTTTTTTTGTGTAAATGTTGCCAGCTGAATGCTAATGCTAAATGCTACGCTAAATGCTACGTTAGCCATCAATACTGTTACACAAATGCTTGTTTTGCAATGGTTGAGAAGCATATTGTGAAAATCTGAGATGACAGTGTTGTTAACAAAAGGCTAAGCTTGAGAGCTAGCATATTTATTTCATTTGCGATTTTCATGAATAGTTAACGTTGCGTTATGGCAATGAGCTTGAGGCTGTATTCACGATCCCGGATCCGGGATGGGGAGATCAGGAAGGTTAACTATTTGCACGTTAAAACACTGTATATAGACATAACATGACATTTGAAATGTCTTTATTCTTTTGAAAGTTGTGTTTACTGTTCATTCTTTTATTGTTTATTTAAAATGTGTTTATTGTCTAATTCACTTGCTTTGGCAATGTAAACATATGTTTCCTTTGCCAAAAAAGCCTTAAATTGAAGTTGAAATTGAAAAGAGATAGAGATGCAAATATAATCTAAATATTAAGAATAAATATGTATCAGCCCTGTTCAGCAAATCACTGCTACATAAGCCACACCTAATCAGACACACACACAAGCTCTTTATATGCAGCCTGTTTGATATGCATGTAAACAGAATTGCATATAATCACAATGTCTGTGTCTCTGTCTGTATCTCTCCTCCCTCCCTCCCTCCCTCCCTCCCTCCCTCCCTCCCTCCCTCCCTCCCTCTTCCCTCTGTGTTTTTCCCCTAACTGTGATTTTCTCTGGCAGTAACATCATAAGGTGAGAGTAAACAGTGCTGGTGGTGTGTGGTCTGTATTGATGCCGAGGCTCTTCCACCTGTGGTCTCTAAGAGGAACCAAGTAAATGAGTCAAGTTCTAATCCATGATATTTGGAGTTCTGTCAACATTACTGACTTCACTGTGGAGAAGAGAGCAGAGAGGAGTGGAATGGAGAGGAGTGGTGTGGAGAGGAGTGGAGAGGATAGGATAGGATAGGAGAGGATGAGATATGGTTCCGGGGCACAGATGACCTACATAGCAAGGACATGATAGCAGACTGAAGCTGGAGTTGAACACAAAACACAACCCTGTCAGGCAGAGCTCCCAGAATCCTACAACTCTCTAGGGCACAGATAGAGCAGGACGTGAGACACACCTGTGTAAATTCCCTCTCTAAATGACACTTATACTCCCCATGTGTGATATGTGTTCTCAATGTTCAGTTCTATTTTCAGATTCCATATCATCAACAATGACGATCTGCTAAGCCAGCATCTGTAGAGTACAATGACCACAAGCCACACAATCAATATGTATTGTCAATGAACAGATAATTCAATGAGCTCTGGCTAGTCATCCACCCACAGTGGAGATAGAGAGAGAGAGAGAGATAGAGACACAGATATAGGAAGAGAGGGATGAGTTCTCTAGTTCCTGTGGTCTCTAAATGATGTTCATGAGAGCTCAGTATCTGATGAGTAGAGATAGTTTTTTTTCCCACTTTTGTTTATCTATTTCACTTGCTTTGGCAATGTAAACATATGTTTCCCATGCCAATAAATCCTTTAAATTGAATTGAAATTGAATGGTGAGAGAGAGATTTAAATATTCCACCACTACCGGCTATCTCATCTACAGAGCACATTAACGCCAGTCTCTGTCCTGTAATCACACACTGGCCTATAATGGGAATCTAGTCTTTATTACTATAGATGGTTAGGCTGGACCTTTCCTCCATTCCCTCCTCTTTTCATTAGCTAGTGTAGATGGCTGGGGTTAATAGCCATATCTGTCTGTGTGTTGAAGCATCAAGCTGGCAAGTCTATAATGCCACAGGCTAGAGATGGTGCAATCATCAGTGGATGAGACAGGGCCTGCTGATGACAGCGGATGAAAGAGGGCCTGCTGATGACAGCGGACAGCGTTTGAAAGAGGGCCTGCTGATGACAGCGGATGAAAGAGGGCCTGCTGATGACAGCGTTTGAAAGAGGGCCTGCTGATGACAGCTGATGAGAGAGGGCCTGCTTTAATTTTGTACATTTATTTAGCTAGGCAAGTCAGTTAAGAACAAATTCTTATTTACAATGACGGCCTACCCCGGCCAAACCCTAACGACGCTGGGCAATTGTACGCCGTCCTATATGACTCCCAATCACGGCCGATTGTGATACAGCCTGGAATCGAACCAGGGTCTGTAGTGACACCTCTAGCACTGAGATGCAGTGCCTTAGACCGCTGCACCACTTGGAAGCCCTAATGACATCCAGGTTTAATTCATGTCATATGAATCTCATTGGAATGAAACAAAAATGCTTGCAACTATCTTCCACTCATACTATGCTTCTATGAAATACATGTGAGTGTTGATCTGGTAGAATCCGGGGATCTTCCACTAGAATACAATCCCAACCATCCTTAAAATCAGAGGAAATAAAAGGCAGAAACAGATTCTCATAGTCTGATTACTTCCAGGACAGGGGAGGGTCAGAGTGATGTCATGCCATTTCAAACACAGCCTGAGAGAAAGAGAGAGAGAGAGAGAGAGAGAGAGAGAGAGAGAGAGAGAGAGAGTAAGAGAGAGAGAGAGAGAGAGCGAGAGCGAGAGAGAGAGAGAGAGAGAGATAGAGATAGAGATAGAGAGAGAGAGAGAGAGAGAGAGAGAGAGAGAGAGAGAGAGAGAGAGAGAGAGAGAGAGAGAGAGAGTGTATATATAAAATATATTATAAATAATTATAAATAATAAATAATGGTGTTCCAAAAAAGGTCCAGTCGGCAGGACCACAAATACAAATTCCATCTAGATTCTGTTGCCCTAGAGCACACAAAGAACTATACATTCATCAGCCTAAACATTAGCACCACAGGTAACTTCCACAAAGCTATGAACTATCTGAGAGACAAGGCAAGAAGGGCATTCTATACCATCAAAAGGAACATAAAACTCAACATACCAATTAGGATCTGGCTAAAAATACTTGAATCAGTCAAAGAGCCCATTGCCCTTTATGGTTGTGAGATCTGGGGTCCGCTCACCAACCAAGATTTCACAAAATGGGACAAACACCAAATTGAGACTCTGCATGCAGAATTCTGCAAAAATATCCTCAGTGTACAACGTAGAACACCAAATAATGCATGCAGAGCAGAATTAGGCCGATACCCACTAATTATCAAAATCCAGAAAAGAGCCGTTAAATTCTACAACCACCTAAAAGGAAGAGATTCCCAAACCTTCCATAACAAAGCCATCACCTACAGAGAGATGAACCTGGAGAAGAGTCCCCTAAGAAAGCTGGTCCTGGGGCACAAACACAAACATATCCCACAGAGCCCCAGGACAGCAGCACAATTAGACCCAACCGAATCATGAGAAAACAATAAGATAATTACTTGACACATTGGAAAGAATTAACAAAAAAACAGAGCAAACTAGAATGCTATTTGGCCCTAAACAGAGAGTACACAGTAGCAGAATACCTGACCACTGTGACTGACCTAAACTTAAGGAAAGCTTTGACTATGTACAGACTCAGTGAGCATTGCTTGCTATTGAGAAAGGCCGCTGTGCTCACTGCCCACAAAATGAGGTGGAAACTGAGCTGCACTTCCTAACCTCCTGCCCAATGTATGACCATATTAGAGATACATATTTCCTTCAGATTACACAGATCCACAAAGAATTTGAAAACAAATCCAATTTCGATAAACTCCCATATCTACTGGGTGAAATTCCACAGTGTGCCATCACAGCAGCAAGATTTGTGACCTGTTGCCACGAGAAAAGGGCAACCAGTGAAGAACAAACACCGTTGTAAATACAACCCATATTTATGCTTATTTATTTTCCCTTGTGTACTTTAACCATTTGTACATTGTTACAACACTGTATATATATATATATATATATATATATGTATATATATATCTATATATAAAATGACATTTGTAATGTCTTTATTGTTTTGAAACTTCTGTATGTGTAATGTTTACTGTTAATTTTGTATAGTTTATTTCACTTTTGAATATTATCTACCTCACTTGCTTTGACAATGTTAACACATGTTTCCCATGCCAATAAAACCCCTTGAATTGAATTGATAGAAAGAGAAAGAGAGAGAGACAGAGAGAGAGAGAGAGAGAAAAGAGAGATAGAGAGAGAGGGGGGGTCTTTGGGGAGCCATTAAAGGGAGACTACGTCTGTAAAACAGGGACATTTAGCACCACCACAGCGTCAAAGACACACCCCTGAACTGCTCTTTCCCCAGCCACAATCACAGAGCCCATGCTGGGGTCTCACAGAGATCAGTGGGAATGGTAGAGAGAGAGAGAGAACACACAGACTGATGTGAAACTGGTGTGAGTGAGTGAGCAGCACAGAGTCAACCAGACCATGAATCCCATGGGTAATGAATGTGTATGGTGGGATTTAGGATTCTGGAAAACCCAATTAGATTTGGCTGTGTTATCAGCTTACTAACTAGCTCAGTGAGATGAACAGATAGATAGATAGATAGATAGATAGATAGATAGATAGATAGATTGATAGATAGATAGATAGATAGATAACCCCTACTACATCTGTGTCACAACCCTGGAGACCACCTATCGGTCTGTCAGCCTGCCCCCTGCTGGGGAGCACATGGAGGTGCAGGGGGACACCTGGGGAGGATAGTGGAACGGCCCAGGTCCCCCTGTCACCAAAGCCTAGTCCATCACATCTGCAAACAAAGGCACATCCCTATAGTTTCCATTTCGTCCATATAAAATGTGGGTATGTTTTAGTATGTATAGTGGTCTGTTGGGATGTGTAGACACGCATAAAAAATGACATTAAATAAATAACACCATGAAAATAGAACATCTTGCTCCAAACAGCACATCATTCAGTTGAGATTATCGCTGATTTTTTTGGACAAAATCAGCCATGTATGTCTCAGCCATATCTTTCCTCATCAAACAGATGTACTTGGAGAAGGAAGGGAGCTGGGACTGACGTTGTCAAGACGACGATGATTCCATCCTTATCCCTGTCTTCAAACACCTCCATCTCTTTCAGCCACATGAAAAAGAGGAACAGAGTGGTGGCAATCGCTCCTGTGTTCAGCGCACCGTGCAGACACATGCCTCTGCTCCACCGTCACAGCAGCCATACGTCAAAAGATGTGCTTGTGTATTCTCTACCCTGCCTGACACTGGCTGTTTGAAGACACACATCACTGTCACCATTCTGAGGCTGCTTTATACCGCATTAACCCAGAATAGGCAAGTACCACAACATAGAATGGTGCCATAGATGGAAATACACAGAGGGAGATAAAGGGAAAAGCAGAGCGGGAGAGAGAGAGAGAGAGAGAGAGAGAGAGAGAGAGAGAGAGAGAGAGAGATGGAGAGAGAGAGAGAGATGGAGAGAGATGGAGAGGGAGAGAGAGATGGAGAGAGATAGAGAGAGAGAGAGAGAGAGAGAGAGAGAGAGAGCAGGACAGGCAGCCATTTATTTAGACAATTATTTGAACAGTATAGACTAACCAATCAAATAAATTAGCATTAGCATTATTGAATATCTAATCTAATTTCAGCGACTTCTCCGTCAGATAATACTGACTCCAGAGAGGGACACCAAGAGTCAGGATTTCTAAAGCAATTTAGTCAATGAGCAAAAAGGAAGATGATTTCTCTGTGTGATCTTTCTGCTTTTCAGAATCAGCCTGAAGATTGACATAACTAGATCCATGAAATAGAGAGATGAGGATGTGCTTTCCATCCTCTAGAAGTGACTATAGAACAGGCATAATGAGCCACCAGAAACCCATCCTCTAGAAGTGACTATAGAACAGGCATAATGAGCCACCAGAAACCCATCCTCTAGAAGTGACTATAGAACAGACATAATGAGCCACCAGAAACCCATCCTCTAGAAGTGACTATAGAACAGGCATAATGAGCCACCAGAAACCCATCCTCTAGAAGTGACTATAGAACAGGCATAATGAGCCACCAGAAACCCATCCTCTAGAAGTGACTATAGAACAGACATAATGAGCCACCAGAAACCCATCCTCTAGAAGTGACTATAGAACAGGCATAATGAGCCACCAGAAACCCATCCTCTAGAAGTGACTATAGAACAGACATAATGAGCCACCAGAAACCCATCCTCTAGAAGTGACTATAGAACAGACATAATGAGCCACCAGAAACCCATCCTCTAGAAGTGACTATAGAACAGGCATAATGAGCCACCAGAAACCCATCCTCTAGAAGTGACTATAGAACAGACATAATGAGCCACCAGAAACCCATCCTCTAGAAGTGACAATAGAACAGACATAATGAGCCACCAGAAACCCATCCTCTAGAAGTGACTATAGAACAGACATAATGAGCCACCAGAAACCCATCCTCTAGAAGTGACTATAGAACAGGCATAATGAGCCACCAGAAACCCATCCTCTAGAAGTGACTATAGAACAGACATAATGAGCCACCAGAAACCCATCCTCTAGAAGTGACTATAGAACAGACATAATAAGCCACAAGAAACCCATCCTCTAGAAGTGACTATAGAACAGGCATAATGAGCCACCAGAAACCCATCCTCTAGAAGATATCGTTAAATGTGGAGATAGTCTCCACCGATGCATGTCTGTTTTACATAGGGCCTGCATCCCTCTCTGCATGGGGTCTTCTGGTCTGCCACCTTTCTCCCGGCCGCGTACACAACAATAATATAATGACCCTCAGAATCATTACAGAAAGTCCACCACTACTCTGATATATGCCCTCCACTACATTAATGAAGCAATGGAGTGCATCTAATCAATGTTTAAAGCAGGGTATCATTATTGGGGCTGGGCTAGGGGAAAACACTGTCAGAACAGGGCAATTCCTTCTGCTCTTCAGCCTTTAGGAGGCACTGACCCAGACACATACAGCTGGGCTGTCTAGGCCCCCCAGACCGCTGCTGAATATACATGAAGGGGAGAGGGAGGGAGGGAGGGAGGGAGGGAGGGAGGGAGGGAGGGAGGGGGGGGAAGGAAGGAAGGAAGGAAGGAAGGAAGGAAGGAAGGAAGGAAGGAAGGAAGGAAGGAAGGAAGGAAGGAAGGAAGGAAGGAAGGAAGGAAGGAAGGAAGGAAGGAAGGAAGGAAGGGGGCGATAGAGGTGGGACCATTCCTGGTTAGAGGGGGAGATAGAGGTGGGATCATTTGTGGTTAGAGGGGGGGATAGAGATGGGATCATTCCTGGTTAGAGGGGGAGATAGAGGTGGGATCATTCCTGGTTAGAGGGGGAGATAGAGGTGGGATCATTCCTGGTTAGAGGGGGAGATAGAGATGGGACCATTCCTGGTTAGAGGGGGAGATAGAGGTGGGATCATTCCTGGTTAGAGGGGGAGATAGATATGGGACCATTCCTGGTTAGAGGGGGAGATAGAGGTGGGATCATTCCTGGTTAGAGGGGGAGATAGAGATGGGACCATTCCTGGTTAGAGGGGGAGATAGAGGTGGGATCATTCCTGGTTAGAGGGGGAGTTCGAGGTGGGATCATTCCTGGTTAGAGGGGGAGATAGAGGTGGGATCAATCCTGGTTTGAGGGGGAGATAGAGGTGGGATCATTCCTGGTTAGAGGGGGAGATAGAGGTGGGACCATTCCTGGTTAGAGGGGGAGATAGAGGTGGGACCATTGGGACCAGACCTGAACTTAACCCTAACCTTAAACAATTGGAGTTAACACCTGAACTTAACCCTAACCTTAAACAATTGTAGTTAACACCTGAACTTAACCCTAACCTTAAACAATTGAAGTTAACACCTGGACTTAACCCTAACCTTAAACAATTGGAGTTAACACCTGAACTTAACCCTAACCTTAAACAATTGGAGTTAACACCTGAACTTAACCCTAACCTTAAACAATTGGAGTTAACAACTGAACTTAACCCTAACCTTAAACAATTGGAGTTAACACCTGAACTTAACCCTAACCTTAAACAATTGGAGTTAACACCTGAACTTAACCCTAACCTTAAACAATTGGAGTTAACACCTGAACTTAACCCTAACCTTAAACAATTGGAGTTAACACCTGAACTTAACCCTAACCTTAAACAATTGAAGTTAACACCTGGACTTAACCCTAACCTTAAACAATTGGAGTTAACACCTGAACTTAACCCTAACCTTAAACAATTGGAGTTAACACCTGAACTTAACCCTAACCTTAAACAATTGGAGTTAACACCTGAACTTAACCCTAACCTTAAACAATTGGAGTTAACACCTGAACTTAACCCTAACCTTAAACAATTGGAGTTAACGCCTGAACTTAACCCTAACCTTTAACAATTGAAGTTAAAGCCTAAAATGAACCTTAAACACTTAGAAATGTGATGTTTGGAACAACCTCAGTGACAGGAAGCTGGTTAGTATTCACCCCAGGAACCAGCATCAGAGCCCCCATCACCCAGGTAAGTGTGTTTTACATCAACATCACCCTGTACTGATGTGGTGTGTGAGGGATAAACACGTGCACACGTGTGTGTGATTGAAGTCGATCAAAATAGTGTATAAACAATATGCCTACCCCCCTGCTTAAAAGCTGCCTTTTATAATTCATGTGGCGATTAGCATAATCAGTTCATGGATGACAAGACTTTGTAAATGTGTCTGCTATTAATGCCGCCAATTACAGGGGCTAAATGCAAATGGCCTGCTACTGTGTGGTGTGGATGGAAGACAGACCCATGGATCTGAGGCTGATAGTGGATCAGAGATACAAACCACACTCCCCCATGTCCTCTACGCCACACTGGACCTACCACTCTTCTGATGTCTGATCAAAATAAACACTGTGGTAAAACAAATGAAAATAGTCAAACACAATGGCCCTTTATCATTCTACTGTAAGTACGTTGTTCTGTTCTATTTCACTCAGCCTCTGCCTCTTGACCATCTAGCCTCTGTGTAGTAGATCACCTTCCTGTGAGTCATCACTTCACTGTCAGGCCAACACCTTTCACCTCCATTAAGAGGCACCACTCATGTCTGGATTAAATGAACAGACAGCCAATCAATTAGTGATGGCCAGGCAAGAACCTGTGTACACAGGGAACAGGAGAGAGACATGCTGGGGCTGGAGAGGTCTAGAGGGCAGAGGAGAGACATGCTGGGGCTGGAGCGGTCTAGAGGGGAGAGGAGAGACATGCTGGGGCTGGAGAGGTCTAGAGGGCAGAGGAGAGACATGCTGGGGCTGGAGAGGTCTAGAGGGGAGAGGAGAGTCATACTGGGGCTGGAGAGGTCTAGAGGGAAGAGGAGAGACATGCTGGGGCTGGAGAGGTCTAGAGGGCAGAGGAGAGACATGCTGGGGCTGGAGAGGTCTAGAGGGCAGAGGAGAGACATGCTGGGGCTGGAGAGGTCTAGAGGGCAGAGGAGAGACATGCTGGGGCTGGAGAGGTCTAGAGGGCAGAGGAGATACATACTGGGGCTGGAGAGGTCTAGAGGGGAGAGATACATACTGGGGCTATGGGGGTCTAGAGGGGAGAGAGACATACTGGGGCTGTGGGGCTCTAGAGGGGAGAGAGACATACTGGGGCTGTGGGGGTCTAGAGGGGAGAGAGACATACTGATGCTGTGGGGGTCTAGAGGGGAGAGAGACATACTGAGGCTGTGGGGGTCTAGAGGGGAGAGAGACATACTGATGCTGTGGGGGTCTAGAGGGGAGAGATACATACTGATGCTGTGGGGGTCTAGAGGGGAGAGAGACATACTGATGCTGTGGGGGTCTAGAGGGGAGAGAGACATACTGGGGCTGTGGGGGTCTAGAGGGGAGATAGACATACTGGGGCTGTGGGGGTCTAGAGGGGAGAGAGACATACTGATGCTGTGGGGGTCTAGAGGGGAGAGAGACATACTGATGCTGTGGGGGTCTAGAGGGGAGAGAGACATACTGATGCTGTGGGGGTCTAGAGAGGACATACTGATGCTGTGGGGGTCTAGAGGGGAGAGAGACATACTGGGGCTGTGGGGGTCTAGAGGGGAGAGAGACATACTGGGGCTGTGGGGGTCTAGAGGGGAGAGAGACTTACTGAGGCTGTGGGGGTCTAGAGGGGAGAGAGACATACTGATGCTGTGGGGGTCTAGAGGGGAGAGAGACATACTGATGCTGTGGGGGTCTAGAGGGGAGAGAGACATACTGGGGCTGTGGGGGTCTAGAGGGGAGAGAGACATACTGGTGCTGTGGGGGTCTAGAGGGGAGAGAGACATACTGATGCTGTGGGGGTCTAGAGGGGAGAGAGACATACTGGGGCTGTGGGGGTCTAGAGGGGAGAGAGACATACTGGTGCTGTGGGGGTCTAGAGGGGAGAGAGACATACTGATGCTGTGGGGGTCTAGAGGGGAGAGAGACATACTGGGGCTGTGGGGGTCTAGAGGGGAGAGAGACATACTGATGCTGTGGGGGTCTAGAGGGGAGAGAGACATACTGATGCTGTGGGGGTCTAGAGGGGAGAGAGACATACTGATGCTGTGGGGGTCTAGAGGGGAGAGAGACATACTGGGGCTGTGGGGGTCTAGAGGGGAGAGAGACATACTGGGGCTGTGGGGGTCTAGAGGGGAGAGAGACATACTGGGGCTGTGGGGGTCTAGAGGGGAGAGAGACATACTGGGGCTGTGGGGGTCTAGAGGGGAGAGAGACATACTGGGGCTGTGGGGGTCTAGAGGGGAGAGAGACATACTGATGCTGTGGGGGTCTAGAGGGGAGAGAGACATACTGATGCTGTGGGGGACTAGAGGGGAGAGAGACATACTGATGCTGCGGGGGTCTAGAGGGGAGAGAGACATACTGATGCTGTGGGGGTCTAGAGGGGAGAGAGACATACTGGGGCTGTGGGGGTCTAGAGGGGAGAGAGACATACTGGGGCTGTGGGGGTCTAGAGGGGAGAGAGACATACTGGGGCTGTGGGGGTCTAGAGGGGAGAGAGACATACTGGGGCTGTGGGGCTCTAGAGGGGAGAGAGACATACTGGGGCTGTGGGGGTCTAGAGGGGAGAGAGACATACTGATGCTGTGGGGGTCTAGAGGGGAGAGAGACATACTGATGCTGTGGGGGTCTAGAGGGGAGAGAGACATACTGATGCTGTGGGGGTCTAGAGGGGAGAGAGACATACTGATGCTGTGGGGGTCTAGAGGGGAGAGAGACATACTGATGCTGTGGGGGTCTAGAGGGGAGAGAGACATACTGATGCTGTGGGGGTCTAGAGGGGAGATAGACATACTGGGGCTGTGGGGGTCTAGAGGGGAGAGAGACATACTGATGCTGTGGGGGTCTAGAGGGGAGAGACATACTGATGCTGTGGGGGTCTAGAGGGGAGAGAGACATACTGGGGCTGTGGGGGTCTAGAGGGGAGAGAGACATACTGATGCTGTGGGGGTCTAGAGGACGGGCTGCATAGATACTAATATACCATAACTCTACACGGTCTCTGTCTCTCTCTATTTTCACACTAACCAGACCCTACAGGCACATAGTCCACCTCCTCCCTCCCCCTTGATGTATTACCTGTTATATAACACCTGTGTCTTTATCTCCATCAAAACTCTTATTTTGTTATTTGACACTGCTGTAATTATCCTTAATTCATTAACTCCACACACACTCATTTCCCCCCCTCCTCTCTCTCTCTCTCTCTCTCTCTCTCTCTCTCTCTCTCTCTCTCTCTCTATCTCTCTCTCTCTCTCTCTCTCTCTCTCTCTCAAGGAGTCCAACACTAGATGAAAGGCCCTCTATATCCGTGCTGAGTGTATCTACTGTAATGGGTAAGATGTACCAGCTAATCAGATTAGCATGAGGATTTGATTTCCCATGACACTGTATGTCTGGTCTGGAGTAGAGTAGCCTGAGTCAGCTTATTCCTCCTAGCTCCATCACATATCTATATAGAACTGAACAGGCCTGGTCCAGTGTCCCCTCCTGTCTCAGCCTCCAGTATTTATGCTTCAGTAGTTTATGTGTCGGGGGGCTAGAGTCAGTCTGTTATATCTGGAGTATTTCTCCTGTCTTATCTGGTGTCCTGTGGGAATTTAAGTATGCTCTCTCTAATTATTTATTTCTTTCTCTCTCTCTTGGAGGACCTGAGCCCTAGGACCATGCCTCAGGACTACCTGGCCTGATGACTCCTTGCTGTCCCCAGTCCACCTGGCCGTGCTGCTGCTCCAGTTTCAACTGTTCTGCCTGCGGCTATGGAACCCTGACCTGTTCACCGGACATGCTACCTGTCCCAGACCTGCTGTTTTCAACTCTCTAGAGACAGCAGGAGCGGTAGAGATACTCTGAATGATTGGCTATGAAAAGCCAACTGACATTTACTCCTGAGGTGCTGACCTGTTGCACCCTCGACAACCACTGTGATTATTATTATTTGACCCTGCTGGTCATCTATGAACATTTGAACATCTTGGCCATGTTCTGTTATAATCTCCACCCGGCACAGCCAGAAGAGGACTGGCCACACCACAGAGCCTGGTTCCTCTCTAGGTTTCTTCCTAGGTTCTGGACTTTCTAGGGATTTTTTCCGAGCTTGCTGTTTGGGGTTTTAGGCTGGGTTTCTGTACAACACTTTGATATATCAGCTGATCTGAGAAGGGCTTTATAAATACATGTGATTTGATTTGGTCTAATAGGCATAACATCGCCCTCTTTACCCTACCTCGCCCTCTCTACATCTATCCCTCCCATCCATACATTCTTTCCCCTCATACTCTAATCCATCCATCCATCCCTCCAACCAGGTGATGAGTTCATTTCTCTCCCATCAGCAGCAGCACTGCCAGTTGTCTGGGCGACCTGTGTGACCCGAGAGTCTCCTAACAGCCTCCTCTCACATATCACCATCAATTGGTCTGCACCACCCTGTCAGAGACAATCAATACATCATTCCTTCAGTAACCAGGAGGCCTCCCTCCCTCCTCTCCACCACTCCCTCTCTTCTCCACCACTCCCTCTCTCCTCTCTCCTCTCCACCACTCCCTCTCTCCTCTCTCCTCTCTCCTCTCCACCACTCCCTCTCTCCTCTCTCCTCTCCACCACTCCCTCTCTCCTCTCTCCTCTCCACCACTCCCTCTCTCCTCCCTCCTCTCCACCACTCCCTCTCTCCTCTCTCCTCTCCATCACTCCCTCTCTCCTCTCTCCTCTCCAACACTCCCTCTCTCCTCTCTCCTCTCCACCACTCCCTCTCTCCTCTCTCCTCTCCACCACTCCCTCTCTCCTCTCCACCACTCCCTCTCTCCTCTCTCCTCTCCACCACTCCCTCTCTCCTCTCTCCTCTCCACCACTCCCTCACTCCTCTCTCCTCTCCACGACTCCCTCTCTCTCCTCTCCACCACTCCCTCTCTCCTCTCTCCTCTCCACCACTCCCACTCTCTCCTCTCCACCACTCCCTCTCTCCTCTCCACCACTCCCTCTCTCCTCTCCACCACTCCCTCTCTCCTCGCTCCTCTCTCCTCTCCACCACTCCCTCTCTCCTCTCTCCTCTCCACCACTCCCTCTCTCCTCTCTCCTCTCCACCACTCCCTCTCTCTCCTCTCCACCACTCCCTCTCTCCTCTCTCCTCTCCACCACTCCCTCTCTCTCCTCTCCACCATTCCCTCTCTCCTCTCCACCACTCCCTCTCTCTCCTCTCCACCATTCCCTCTCTCCTCTCCACCACTCCCTCTCTCTCCTCTCCACCACTCACTCTCTCCTCTCTCCTCTCCACCACTCCCTCTCTCCTCTCCACCACTCCCTCTCTCCTCGCTCCTCTCTCCTCTCCACCACTCCCTCTCTCCTCTCTCCTCTCCACCACTCCCTCTCTCCTCTCCACCACTCCCTCTCTCCTCTCTCCTCTCCACCACTCCCTCTCTCTCATCTCCACCACTCCCTCTCTCCTCTCTCCTCTCCACCACTCCCTCTCTCTCCTCTCCACCACTCCCTCTCTCCTCTCCACCACTCCCTCTCTCTCCTCTCCACCACTCCCTCTCTCCTCTCTCCTCTCCACCACTCCCTCTCTCCTCTCCACCACTCCCTCTCTCCTCGCTCCTCTCTCCTCTCCACCACTCCCTCTCTCCTCTCTTCTCTCCACCAGTCCCTCTCTCCTCTCCACCACTCCCTCTCTCCTCTCTCCTGTCCACTACTCCCTCTCTCCTCTCTCATCTCCACCACTCCCTCTCTCCTCTCTCCTCTCCACCACTCCCTCTCTCTCCTCTCCACCACTCCCTCTCTCCTCTCTCCTCTCCACCACTCCCTCTCTCTCCTCTCCACCACTCCCTCTCTCCTCTCTCCTCTCCACCACTCCCTCTCTCCTCTCCACCACTCCCTCTCTCCTCGCTCCTCTCTCCTCTCCACCACTCCCTCTCTCCTCTCTCCTCTCCACCACTCCCTCTCTCCTCTCTCCTCTCCACCACTCCCTCTCTCCTCTCTCCTCTCCACCACTCCCTCTCTCTCCTCTCCACCACTCCCTCTCTCCTCTCTCCTCTCCACCACTCCCTCTCTCTCCTCTCCACCAGTCCCTCTCTCCTCTCCACCACTCCCTCTCTCCTCTCTCCACCATTCCCTCTCTCCTCTCCACCACTCCCTCTCTCTCCTCTCCACCACTCACTCTCTCCTCTCTCCTCTCCACCACTCCCTCTCTCCTCTCTACCATTCCCTCTCTCCTCGCTCCTCTCTCCTCTCCACCACTCCCTCTCTCCTCTCTCCTCTCCACCACTCCCTCTCTCCTCTCTCCTCTCCACCACTCCCTCTCTCCTCTCTACCACTCCCTCTCTCCTCTCTCCTCTCTCCTCTCCACCACTCCCTCTCTCCTCTCTCCTCTCCACCACTCCCTCTCTCCTCTCCACCACTCCCTCTCTTCTCTCTCCTCTCCACCACTCCCTCTCTCTCCTCTCCACCACTCCCTCTCTCTCCTCTCCACCATTCCCTCTCTCCTCTCCACCACTCCCTCTCTCCTCTCTCCTCTCCACCACTCCCTCTCTCCTCTCCACCACTCCCTCTCTCTCCTCTCCACCACTCCCTCTCTCCTCTCTCCTCTCCACCACTCCCTCTCTCTCCTCTCCACCATTCCCTCTCTCCTCTCCACCATTCCCTCTCTCCTCTCTCCTCTCCACCACTCCCTCTCTCTCCTCTCCACCACTCCCTCTCTCTCCTCTCCACCATTCCCTCTCTCCTCTCCACCATTCCCTCTCTCTCCTCTCCACCACTCCCTCTCTCCTCGCTCCTCTCTCCTCTCCACCACTCCCTCTCTCCTCTCTCCTCTCCACCACTCCCTCTCTCCTCTCTCCTCTCCACCACTCCCTCTCTCCTCTCTACCACTCCCTCTCTCCTCTCTCCTCTCTCCTCTCCACCACTCCCTCTCTCCTCTCTCCTCTCCACCACTCCCTCTCTCCTCTCCACCACTCCCTCTCTTCTCTCTCCTCTCCACCACTCCCTCTCTCTCCTCTCCACCACTCCCTCTCTCTCCTCTCCACCATTCCCTCTCTCCTCTCCACCACTCCCTCTCTCCTCTCTCCTCTCCACCACTCCCTCTCTCCTCTCCACCACTCCCTCTCTCTCCTCTCCACCACACCCTCTCTCCTCTCTCCTCTCCACCACTCCCTCTCTCTCCTCTCCACCACTCCCTCTCTCCTCTCTCCTCTCCACCACTCCCTCTCTCCTCTCTCCTCTCCACCACTCCCTCTCTCCTCTCTACCACTCCCTCTCTCCTCTCTCCTCTCTCCTCTCCACCACTCCCTCTCTCCTCTCTCCTCTCCACCACTCCCTCTCTCCTCTCCACCACTCCCTCTCTCCTCTCTCCTCTCCACCACTCCCTCTCTCCTCTCCACCACTCCCTCTCTCCTCTCTCCTCTCTCCTCTCCACCACTCCCTCTCTCCTCTCTCCTCTCCACCACTCCCTCTCTCCTCTCCACCACTCCCTCTCTTCTCTCTCCTCTCCACCACTCCCTCTCTCTCCTCTCCACCACTCCCTCTCTCTCCTCTCCACCATTCCCTCTCTCCTCTCCACCACTCCCTCTCTCCTCTCCACCACTCCCTCTCTCCTCTCCACCACTCCCTCTCTCTCCTCTCCACCACTCCCTCTCTCCTCTCTCCTCTCCACCACTCCCTCTCTCTCCTCTCCACCATTCCCTCTCTCCTCTCCACCATTCCCTCTCTCCTCTCTCCTCTCCACCACTCCCTCTCTCTCCTCTCCACCACTCCCTCTCTCTCCTCTCCACCATTCCCTCTCTCCTCTCCACCATTCCCTCTCTCTCCTCTCCACCACTCCCTCTCTCCTCTCCACCATTCCCTCTCTCTCCTCTCCACAATTCCCTCTCTCCTCTCCACCACTCCCTCTCTCTCCTCTCCACCACTCCCTCTCTCCTCTCTCCTCTCCACCACTCCCTCTCTCTCCTCTCCACCATTCCCTCTCTCCTCTCCACCATTCCCTCTCTCCTCTCTCCACTCCACCATTCCCTCTCTCCTCTCCACCACTCCCTCTCTCCTCTCTCCTCTCCACCACTCCCTCTCTCTCCTCTCCACCACTCCCTCTCTCCTCTCTCCTCTCCACCACTCCCTCTCTCTCCTCTCCACCATTCCCTCTCTCCTCTCCACCATTCCCTCTCTCTTCTCTCCACCACTCCCTCTCTCCTCTCCACCATTCCCTCTCTCTCCTCTCCACCATTCCCTCTCTCCTCTCCACCACTCCCTCTCTCTCCTCTCCACCACTCCCTCTCTCCTCTCTCCTCTCCACCACTCCCTCTCTCTCCTCTCCACCATTCCCTCTCTCCTCTCCACCATTCCCTCTCTCTCCTCAGATCCTCTTCCTTCCCTGCACCACTTTACTTCCATTCTATTATTATTTCTCTGGTTGGATCGATGCAGCCCACCAGGTCTGTAAACCACACCACAATTAGAGCTGCTGCTAATCTTCCTGTTGACTCCAGCTCATTCACAACATCCAATACTCAACATAAGACCGTACAACACAAGACCGTACAGAAAGTCATTCAATCAAATGGGATTCTGAGGAATTAAATCACTTAACCAATTCACAGAGGCCTTAGTGAAATACCACACATCTGAGCTAATAATCTGGAAGATATATGGTCTATATATATCAACTGTCAATATGCATTTTTCATATCGATAACCTATATTCCTCGTTCTGCATTTTGCTCCAGAAGATTTCAACAGGTGAGGAAACAAGACAACTCATACAGGAAACACAATAACCAACTGGACTTATGTGAGCCCTACACACTGGACAGGATGTTGTCTTAGTACAACACCTACAGGAAACACAATAACCAACTGGACTGATGTGAGCCCTACACACTGGACAGGATGTTGTCTTAGTGCAACACATACAGGAAACACAATAACCAACTGGACTGATGTGAGCCCTACACACTGGACAGGAAGTTGTCTTAGTACAACACCTACAGGAAACACAATAACCAAATGGACTGATGTGAGCCCTACACACTGGACATGATGTTGTCTTAGTACAACACATACAGGAAACACAATAACCAACTGGACTGATGTGAGCCCTACACACTGGACAGGATGTTGTCTTAGTACAACACATACAGGAAACACAATAACCAACTGGACTGATGTGAGCCCTACACACTGGACAGGATGTTGTCTTAGTACAACACATACAGGAAACACAATAACCAACTGGACTGATGTGAGCCCTACACACTGGACAGGATGTTGTCTTAGTACAACACATACAGGAAACACAATAACCAACTGGACTGATGTGAGCCCTACACACTGGACAGGATGTTGTCTTAGCACAACACCTACAGGAAACACAATAACCAACTGGACTGATGTGAGCCCTACACACTGGACAGGATGTTGTCTTAGTAAAACAACTACAGCTCCACTCTCTCTTAAAGGTGATTCAGTAAATCCCTCTAATACCAGAGAGAGTGAAGACAGACTTGGGTGAACACGGACAGTATTTCAGATCAATTCTCATCCCATTAAGGGAGTCTCCAATACACATAATTTCCATTAATTTTTTTTATATCGAGTGCAAAGACATGACATGCTCAATCTTAAATTAATTAAATAATGAGCTCTGGCCATAATTAGGCCAATTTGGTGGAGGAAGCACTAATGACATTTAACGCAGGACCGGCAGCCTTTTATCCAGAACTGGAATCAGAGCAGATTTATTTGTCTTTCTTTAATATGCATCGGTTCCTCCAACATTCACAGACAGTCCCGGGCTAAAACTGCCTTTGATTAGGACAGTGCCAACTCTGATATTTATTTCTACAATGCCAGCGAATTAGCAGCTGCGTTATGGCAAGGCCAGACTAGACAGGGAGCTAATGTGATTATAGAGTTGTAGGTTTAACAAGCCTGTGTAGTTTGGTCTGGGTGTGAGGGAGGGCGAATAATAGTGGAAATATGAGGCAGGCAGTGTTAGTATGAAGCAGGCAGTGTTAGTATGAGGCAGGCAGTGTTAGTATGAGGCAGGCAGTGTTAGTATGAGGCAGGCAGTGTGCAGGGCAGCCGGAGGAGGTGCAGGAGGAGAGGAGCTGGGCCAGGCAGAGCAGCAGGAGGAGAGGAGCTGGGCCAGGCAGAGCAGCAGGAGGAGAGGAGCTGGGCCAGGCAGAGCAGCAGGAGGAGAGGAGCTGGGCCAGGCAGAGCAGCAGGAGGAGAGGAGCTGGGTCAGGCAGAGCAGCAGGAGGAGAGGAGCTGGGCCAGGCAGAGCAGTAGGAGGAGAGGAGCTGGGCCAGGCAGAGCAGCAGGAGGAGAGGAGCTGGGCCAGGCAGAGCAGCAGGAGGAGGGGAGCTGGGCCAGGCAGAGCAGCAGGAGGAGAGGTAGTGGGCCAGGCAGAACAGCAGGAGGACGGGGAGCTGGGCCAGGAATAGCAGCAGGAGGATGGGGACCTGAGCCAGGCAGAGCAGCAGGAGGAAGGGAGAGAGACCAGACCAGACTCCAGGGGAGAAGGGAGGATCTCCAGACTGACCCATACATCCACCAGGTGACCAGACTGTTGCAGCAGGTTGCACTAGGCTGGCACGACCACTGTATTTGAGTAAGGATGGGGCCTCAGAACAGACAAATACTTTCTTAGGTCCCACTTGTCATCAACATTTTTCGTCCATGATGCAATAATTATAATTATTAATAATTTAATAATTATTTTTTTCTCTTCAAAGGAATCATTTTCAAATGAGATCAATAACAAATCAATCCAAATGTAAATGTTTTTGCCTTAAGCTTTTTAAAAAGACTGAGACAATATGATTGTGGACCATCTACGGTTCACTGTTTCTCTAATACTCAGATACGGCTAGAACAACCTGAGGGGACCAAATGTATGATGGGACCGTTTATCCTGCAGTGAGGAAGTAATGATCCTGACACAGAACCATCAACCACCAATCAGGGGCCAGCTTCTCTCTCTCTCACATCCTCCATATCTACCGCCTGCAGCCCTTTATGAAATATGTCTGTTTGTATGTGTGTGTCGAAGCAGGGTAGGAGGTCTGTGGGGTGACAGATTAGGGGATTTTTAAAAGGCTTCAGTCCCCGCTCAGCCTCCCAGGTCATAGGGGGGTCAGGTCAGGTGGAGTCTTCGCTCTGTTAGTTCTGGGGGCTAACCTCTGACCTCTGGGGTTTAGAGGTCACCCACCGGAGACCCTGGGTGTCTGGGAGGGTTGATAGGGGTCATCAGTGTTTTCATGAAACATCAGCCGTGATTAAGTGTAAAGAAATTAATCATTTGTCTTCATCAGGGCTGACACTACACACACCCTACACACACCCTACACACAACCTACACACACCCTACACACACCCTACACAGACTAGCTGTGTCAGGGGCAAGAGCCCTCACAACATGAGCAATATCCAGCTACACCCCCCTGTTGCACTGAGCCTAGGGCTGGGTGGTATACCGTAATTTACAACGCACCGGTATTGATATACGGACCGGTTTGAATGTTTGTTAAATGTGATACGCCGTGTGTAACGTCCATTTTTATAGTTTACTTGATTCATCTCTCTCTCTCTCTGTGTTTTTGTCTTTCTCGCTCTCTCTCTCTCTTTTTGTGTCTTTCTCTCTCTCTCTCTCTTTTTGTCTTTCTCACTCTCTCTCTCTTTTTGTCTCTCTCTCTCTCTCTCTCTCTTTTTGTGTCTTTCTCGCTCTCTCTCTCTTTTTGTGTCTTTCTCTCTCTCTCTCTCTCTCTTTTTTTGTCTCTCTCTTTTGGTCTCTCTCTCTCTCTTTTGGTCTCTCTCTCTCTCTCTTTTTGTCTCTCTCTTTTTGTCTCTCTCTCTCTTTTTTTGTCTCTCTCTCTTTGTCTCTCTCTCTCTTTTTGTCTCTCTCTCTCTTTTTGTCTCTCTCTCTCTCTCTCTCTCTTTTTGTCTCTCTCTCTTCATCCAATTGTCAAATGGTTGGAAATGATCTCAAATGAGTTCGTGAAATGCAGAATTGGATTAAAATGTTGAAAAATGTTTTTAATTGTAGTTGAATTGAACAGTACTACTCATTAAGCAAATGCAAAACTTGTGTTTATTCAAAAACATAAAATACCATCATACCATAAAAATGTGAAAAACTTGATGATAATATTTTGGCCATATCGTCCAGCCTTAACTGAGCCTTTCATTCTTGGGTCTCGTTTCTAAACACACAAAGGCAAATTGTCCGAGATAGACACAATCGCATGCCTTCTAAAACCGAAGATAGACTAAATGTACTTTGGCTACAGTCACCTCTCTGGAAACTGGTAGCTACTAGACTGGAGCAATCAGTAGAAGACATGTGTTACTGAGCACTGGCAAATCTGTAAGTTACAACAGCATCTCCAGGCATCACAGTTATCAAACACCCTCTTTCTTCCTCTGTCTCCTGTTCTGACTGGCAGTGTGCCCCCTCTCTTTCTGACCAGGGCAACAGCAGGGGAAGGGGCTGGGGCTGTATCACTATGCAGTGTGGAGACAGTGAATCAATGAAGCCTGGAGGACTGCTCCCACTATGTCACAGGCAGCCCCTAATATTAATGACCAGGAACCAGGGAACCAACGTCCGTCCACTCCCCTCTCCCCTCTCGACTCCTCTCCTTTCCTTTCCTCTCCTATCCTTTCCTCTCCTCTCCCTCCCCTCTCGACTCCTCTCCTTTCCTCTCCCCCCCTCTCCACTCCCCTCTCCCCTCTCGAATCGACTCCTCTCCTTTCCTCTCCCTCCCCTCTCCTTTCCTCTCATTTCCTCTCCTCTCCTCTCCACTCCCCTCTCCCCTTTCGACTCGACTCCTCTCCTTTCCTCTCCTCTCCCTCCCCTCTCCCCTCTCGACTCCTCTCCTTTCCTTTCCTCTCCTATCCTTTCCTCTCCTCTCCCTCCCCTCTCGACTCCTCTCCTTTCCTCCCCCCCCCCTCTCCACTCCCCTCTCCCCTCTCGACTCGACTCCTCTCCTTTCCTCTCCCTCCCCTCTCGACTCCTCTCCTTTCCTCTCCTCTCCTCTCCACTCCCCTCTCCCCTCTCGACTCGACTCCTCTCCTTTCCTCTCCTCTCCCTCCCCTCTCGACTTCTCTCCTATCCTCTCCTCTCCACTCCCCTCTCCCCTCTCGACTCCTCTCCTTTCCTTTCCTCTCCTATCCTTTCCTCTCCTCTCCCTCCCCTCTCGACTCCTCTCCTTTCCTCTCCCCCAACCCTCTCCACTCCCCTCTCCCCTCTCGACTCGACTCCTCTCCTTTCCTCTCCTCTCCCTCCACTCTCGACTCATCTCCTATCCTCTCCTCTCCACTCCCCTCTCCCCTCTCGACTCCTCTCCTTTCCTTTTCTCTCCTATCCTTTCCTCTCCCTCCCCTCTCGACTCCTCTCCTTTCCTCTCCTCTCCACTCCCCTCTCCCCTCTCGAATTGACTCCTCTCCTTTCCTTTCCTCTCCTATCCTTTCCTCTCCTCTCCCTCCCCTCTCGACTCCTCTCCTTTCCTCTCCTCTCCACTCCCCTCTCCCCTCTTGACTCGACTCCTCTCCTTTCCTCTCCTCTCCCTCCCCTCTCGACTCATCTCCTTTCCTCTCCTCTCCCTCCCCTCTCGACTCCTCTCCTTTCCTCTCCTCTCCCCCTCTCTCCACTCCCCTCTCCCCTCTCGACTCGACTCCTCTCCTTTCCTCTCCTCTCCCCCCTCTCCACTCCCCTCTCCCCTCTCGACTCCTCTCCTCTCCTCTCCCTCCCCTCTCCCCTCTCGACTCCTCTCCTTTCCTCTCCTCTCCCTCCCCTCTCGACTCCTCTCCTTTCCTCTCCTCTCCCTCCCCTCTCGACTCCTCTCCTTTCCTCTCCTCTCCCTCCCCTCTCCCTCCCCTCACCCCTCCCCTCTTCACCAGCCAATCTGCAACAAAATGACCAGCCGTGAATCACCACAGTTTTTACAGGCATGCTGCCAAAGAAACGGCTAATTCCACCCGGACAGAACAGCCTCGTGTAATACAGGAGAATCATATGAAGCAGAGGAATCCAATGACTAGACAGATACATACTGTATAAACCCAAAGACATGTGAAAGGTACAGGGAGGAGACTGGATCCCCTGCTCTCCGTGGTGACATTCTGTCTGCTCTGCTTGGGACCAATGGTGGACTCTCGTCTTATTCGGACTTAAATACCAGGACACATGACCACCTGGTCAATTACACTGACAGAGGTATAAACAAGGAAGGGAGATAGAGGGATAGAGATATTAAAGCAGGTCATATAAATCAAAGGCCTGGTCAAATAACAAATAGGTAAACAAATAGTTAAAAGTGGAGAAAAAGCTTTTAAAACATTTACTCATGCTAGCAGGAAAAACTGTAGGCCGTCTAATGGGAAGGGGGTAAAAGTCTGATCAAATCAAATACCATAACATCACTCCACTTTACCGGGAGACAAAGAGCTGCTTTATTGACTGCTGGTGCTGTTACCATATAACCAGAACACATATAACCAGTGGTGCTGTAGAGCTGAGTCTGCATTTCTCCCTGTACTTACAGAACGTCATGTATGGTATACAACCTAGTGGTATACCTAACACAATACTAGATGCTTCATGGACAGTGTGGGCAATATTTAAAGGGACACAATACAATAAATGTAATAACCAGATAAGAAAAGCCTATCAGATCTGACATGAGGCCAGTTGGAAGGGGGGCATGGTGTGTGTGAAAGGGGACGCATGGCATGGGCCCATAAAGGGGACTGATAGGGGGGTTGGTGGCTAGAGGGGAGGGGGCACTGGGCAGCATGCCAGACGAGAGAGAAAGAGAGGAACATATGGAGATGATCTCTAATTACCTTCCCTTTACCTCTTAATCATGTGTGTGTGTGTGTGTGTGTGTGTGTGTGTGTGTGTGTGTGTGTGTGTGTGTGTGTGTGTGTGTGCACAGGGAGGTCTGCATGGGTCCTACACAACACACACACACACACACACACACACACACACACACACACACACACACACACACACAGAGAGAACTTCTAATCCCTCTAATCATGTCTCTATTGGAGGCCACACAGCAGAGCACCCTGCGGTTCTAGTCAACATATAGTACATCCCAGTAGGCACATGCTGTTCACAACACGATAGGCCAGGATCCCTCCTCTCCCAGAGACACATCAAGAGATAACAGAGGCACATCTATCGCCAAAAGACAATATCTCTGCATGGGACCACTATTCAGATGAAAACAAACTAAATGATGCAGTCCGACGTAGGCCCCAGTAAATGACCAGGGTTATGCTAATACTTCACTCCAAAATATCACAGTTACATTTGGAGTACGCTACAAGAAGGCATTGTCCTGGCTGTGTAGGGCAATCAAATGGATTGGCTTACCGGAATCACGGCAGCTCTGTTCTGAGTCTCTGTCAAATAGAGAGCCTAAAGTGCTACTCTGATTTAACGTGTGTGTGTGACTTTCAGTGTGTGGTTCAAATCACGTTATATTTCTCACATGCTCTGAATACAGGTGTAGACCAGACTGTGAAAGGCTTAAGAGTTAAGAAAACAATTACTAAATAAACTAAAGTTGTTTTTGTTTTTTTTAAGTAACACAATAAAACTGTAATAAACTAACAATAACTAATCTACGTACAGAGAGTACCGGTGCCGAGTCAATGTGGAGGTTATATACAGGGGGTACTGGTACAGAGTCAATGTGGAGGTTATATACAGGGGGTACTGGTACAGAGTCAATGTGGAGGTTATATACAGGGGGTACTGGTACAGAGTCAATGTGGAGCTTATATACAGGGGGTACTGGTACAAAGTCAATGTGGAGGTTATATACAGGGGGTACTGGTACAGAGTCAATGTGGAGGTTATATACAGGGGGTACTGGTACAGAGTCAATGTGGAGGTTATATACATGGGGTACCGGTGCCGAGTCAATGTGGAGGTTATATACAGGGGGTACTGGTACAGAGTCAATGTGGAGGTTATATACATGGGGTACCGGTGCCGAGTCAATGTGGAGGTTATATACAGGGGGTACTGGTACAGAGTCAGTGTGGAGGTTATATACATGGGGTACCGGTGCCGAGTCAATGTGGAGGTTATATACAGGGGGTACTGGTACAGAGTCAGTGTGGAGGTTATATACAGGGGGTACCGGTGCCGAGTCAATGTGGAGGTTATATACAGGGGGTACTGGTACAGAGTCAGTGTGGAGGTTATATACAGGGGGTACTGGTACAGAGTCAATGTGGAGGTTATATACAGGGGGTACTGGTACAGAGTCAGTGTGGAGGTTATATACAGGGGGTACTGGTACAGAGTCAATGTGGAGGTTATATACAGGGGGTACTGGTACAGAGTCAGTGTGGAGGTTATATACAGGGGGTACTGGTACAGAGTCAAACATTATTGTGATGTTATTTTCTTGTGTTACTTTTGATTTAAAAAATGTACTTTATATTATTTTACTTTGTAAAATTTTTCTTAAATCTATTTCTTGAACTGCATTGATGGTTAAGGGCTTGTCAGTAAGCATTTTCACAATAAGGTCTACACCTGTTGTATTCGGTGCATGTGAGAAATAACATTTGATTTGAAAGGCAGAGAAACAGTAAACTAATAGTTGACAGCCCCATTAACTGGCCTCTGTCTGTCATTTCACACCCTCCAATTCCAGAGAAATATACCAGCAGGCCCAGGAACTGAGAGCCATACAGTACGGTCCACTGCACCTCAGGCAGCCCCCTACAGCCCAGCAGTAACCCACCACATCACAGCCTTCCCCCATCCCAGCAGTAACCCACCACATCACAGCCTTCCCCCATCCCAGCAGTAATACACCACATCACAGCCTTCCCCCATCCCAGCAGTAACATACCACATCACAGCCTTCCCCCATCCCAGCAGTAATACACCACATCACAGCCTTCCCCCATCCCAGCAGTAACACACCACATCACAGCCTTCCCCCATCCCAGCAGTAACACACCACATCACAGCCTTCCCCCATCCCAGCAGTAACCCACCACATCACAGCCTTCCCCCATCCCAGCAGTAACACACCACATCACAGCCTTCCCCCATCCCAGCAGTAATACACCACATCACAGCCTTCCCCCATCCCAGCAGTAACACACCACATCACAGCCTTCCCCCATCCCAGCAGTAATACACCACATCACAGCCTTCCCCCATCCCAGCAGTAACACACCACATCACAGCCTTCCCCCATCCCAGCAGTAACACACCACATCACAGCCTTCCCCCATCCCAGCAGTAACACACCACATCACAGCCTTCCCCCATCCCAGCAGTAACACACCACATCACAGCCTTCCCCCATCCCAGCAGTAATACACCATACCACACCGGCCCCTGCCTGCATCCCAATCCCCATCACCACCATCACCATCACACCGCAGACAAGATCATTCAAACCCAATTGTATTACATCTACCTACCACCAGCTGCTGAGGTAATGTGATTGGAGTGGTAAAGAGGGGTCTTGGGGTGAATATGTATAGAGCTGTCCCAGTAGAGTGAGATGTGGCCAGGGGAAGGGGAGCCCTCTGGGATTACCGCCTGCTGAGGATACCCCCTCTCTGACGGACTCTTATAAATACAAATGGATACTGTAGCACCACCACGTCTTTACCATGTCCAGGGTGAGGCATCGTCTATGGGACAGACAGGGGGCTATCCTAATTGGTGAGGTGGGGAGGGGTTTGGGAGACTGAGTGACAGGGGTGTCAATTCATTCTGAGAGAAGTCAGGGGTCAGGTGATCATCAGGGCCAGAGTTGTAGGGATAGGCGATGTATCTCTCTGACATCAGACTTATCTAGACTGGCTGTCCAGCAGAGAGACAGGCCTTCACAAATGGTCCCACCACACCATCAATAAAAAACACTTAAGTGCCTTTGTTCAACCGATGGAATATAAGAGAGCTGGCCAACTGCCATCAGTGTAAAAATGAACAAGTCTGAAGCACGGTCTGTGGCTAAGTCCTGTAGCTGACTATAAGTGGACAGAAAGCCTGAAACAAAGGATATGCTCAGCGGTGAGGATGCAGTGAACTCCGTTGTCTTTGTCCTCTGCCTGGCGAAAACAGGGCTGCATAATGGTGAACACTCAAAAAGAGAAAGAAGGAATACAGAGAGGAGACAGAGGGATGAGACAGAGGAGAGAGAGAGAGAGAGAGAGAGAGAGAGAGAGAGAGGAGAGAGGAGAGAGAGAGGAGAGAGGAGAAAGGCAAAGTCTTCTCATGCTTTGTTGATTTCAAAAAAGCCTTCGACCCAATCTGGCATGAGGGTCTGCTATACAAACTGATGGAAAGTGGTGTTGGGGGTAAAACATACGACATTATAAAATCCATGTACACAAACAACAAGTGTGCGGTTAAAATTGGCAAAAAACACACATTTCTTCACACAGGGTCGTGGGGTTAGACAGGGATGCAGCTTAAGCCCCACCATCTTCAACAAATATATCTACGATTTGATGCGGGCACTAGAACAGTCTGCAGCACCCGGCCTCCCCCTGCTAGAATCCGAAGTCAAATGTCTGCTGTTTGCCGATGATCTGGTGCTTCTGTCACCAACCAAGGAGGGCCTACAGCAGCACCTAGATCTTATGCACAGATTCTGTCAGACCTGGGCCCTGACAGTAAATCTCAGTAAGACCAAAATAATGGTGTTCCAAAAAAGGTCCATTTACCAGGACCACAAATACAAATTCCATCTAGACACTGTTGCCCTAGAGCACACAAAAAAACTATACATACCTTGGCCTAAACACCAGCGCCACAGGTAACTTCCACAAAGCTGTGAACGATCTGAGAGACAAGGCAAGAAGGGCATTCTATGCCATCAAAAGGAACATAAAACTCAACATTCCAATACAAAAATCCTTGAATCAGTCATAGAGCCCATTGCCCTTTATGGTTGTGAGGTCTGGTGTCCACTCACCAACCAAGACTTCACAAAATGGGACAAACACCAAATTGAGACTCTGCACGCAGAATTCTGCAAAAATATCTTCCGTGTACAACGTAGAACACCAAATAATGCATGCAGAGCAGAATTAGGCCGATACCCACTAATTATCAAAATCCAGAAAAGAGCCGTTAAATTCTACAACCACCTAAAAGGAAGCGATTCCCAAACCTTCCATAAGAAAGCCATCACCTACAGAGAGATGAACCTGGAGAAGAGTCCCCTAAGCAAGCTGGTCCTGGGGCTCTGTTCACAACCACAAACACACCCTACAGAGCCCCAGGACAACAGCACAATTAGACCCAACCAAATCATGAGAAAACAAAAAAAGAATTACTTAACACATTGGAAAGAATTAACAAAAAAACTGAGCAAACTAGAATGCTATTTGGCCCTACACAGAGAGTACACAGCGGCAGAATACCTGACCACTGTGACTGACCCAAAATTAAGGAAAGCTTTGACTATGTACAGACTCAGTGAGCATAGCCTTGTTATTGAGAAAGGCCGCCGTAGGCAGACATGGCTCTCAAGAGAAGACAGGCTATGTGCTCACTGCCCACAAAATGAGGTGGAAACTGAGCTGCACTTCCTAACCTCCTGCCCAATGTATGACCATATTAGAGATACATATTTCCCTCAGATTACACAGATCCACAAAGAATTCGAAAACAAATCCAATTTTGAAAAACTCCCATATCTACTGGGTGAAATTCCACAGTGTGCCATCACAGCAGCAAGATTTGTGACCTGTTGCCACGAGAAAAGGGCAACCAGTGAAGAACACACACCATTGTAAATACAACCCATATTTATGCTTATTTATTTTATCTTGTGTCCTTTAACCATTTATACATTGTTAAAACACTGTATATTATGACATTTGTAATGTCTTTACTGTTTTGAAACCTCTGTATGTGTAATGTTTACTGTTAATTTTTGTTGTTTTTCACTTTATATATTCACTTTGTATGTTGTCTACCTCACTTGCTTTGGCAATGTTAACACATGTTTCCCATGCCAATAAAGCCCTTGAATTAAATTGAATTGAATTGAGAGAGAGAGAGAGAGAGAGAGAGAGAGAGAGAGAGAGAGAGAGGAGAGAGAGAGAGGAGAGAGAGAGAGAGAGAGAGAGAGAGAGAGAGGAGAGAGAGAGAGAGAGAGAGAGAGAGAGAGAGAGAGAGAGAGAGAGAGAGAGAGAGAGAGAGAGGAGAGAGAGATGAGACAGAGAGACAGAGAGAGACAGGAGACAAGGCAGGTTCTGAGCATTGTCCCCTCTACTCTCCTCTACAGTAGCAGCTGGAGGAAAATCGATCATGTTTCCCAATTAATATTTAATCAGGCAGCCACGGACGACCTCAACCAAGGACTCAGTCCACCGCTAAGCAAACACAGACAGCACAATGTAAAGGGAACGGGAAAGGGTGGAGGCCAAGTGCACTCCAAAGAGGACTATCTGCCAGCTTCTTTATAGTCACACACACACACACACACACACACACACACACACACACACACACACACACACACACACAACAAAGGGGGGCTAGATTGAAGTGGACAGAAGTAGCTGTGTCTGCCAGCCGGCCATGTCTGTCTGACATTTCATCTCCTTGTCAGTCAAAGCCCATCCCATCCCAGCCAATCACACTACTCAGCTGTATAAGCTATCTGCTACTGGGAAGATACAATATTCATCATGGGTGTTAATAGACAGACAGCACAAAGAGTGACAGTATTCCTGCTGAGAGCAATGTCAACATCATGCTTCTCCACAATACATGACTGACGTGACACTACAAAGAGGATGGGAATAAGAATAGGTACCAAGGAGTCCTCTATCCAAACATCTATCCACCCTGCTGTATATCAACAGTACTACTGTCTGTACTGTCTGTCTGTCTGTCTGTCTGTCTGTCTGTCTGTCTGTCTGTCTGTCTGTCTGTCTGTCTGTCTGTCTGTCTCTCTGTCTGTCTGTCTGTCTCTCTCTCTCTGTCTGTCTGTCTGTCTGTCTGTCTGTCTGTCTGTCTGTCTGTATGTCTGTCTGTCTGTCTGCAAGTCTGGCAGTCTATCTGCTTGCCTGTCTGTCTGTTTATCTGCATGTCTGTCTGTCGGCCTGTCTGCCTGTCTGTCTACCTACTGTAGTGCTGGTGTGTGTAGAATTTCACAGCTGATTGGCATGCGTCACTTACTCTGAGACCTTGAAGTAGTAGTTCCCCTTGCTCTGCAAGGGCCGCGGCTTTTGTGGAGCGATGGGTAACGATGCTTCGAGGGTGACTGTTGATGTGTGCAGAGGGTCCCTGGTTCGCGCCCGGGTATGGGCGAGGGGACGGTCTAAAGTTATACTGTTACACATGGCTAGTAACAACAGCTCTGTTCTGAGGAGAACCGGACATAGATTTAAGGAATCCATCCAAAGTTTTGCTCCATACCCTATTATTTGTTACCATGATAACAAAGTAGAGAGAGAGAGCTACTGGTCCTGTGGACAGGCTTCAGCACCATCACCCTCCTGGAGGAGACATAAAGTAGAGAGAGAGCTACTGGTCCTGTGGACAGGCTTCAGCACCATCACCCTCCTGGAGGAGACATAAAGTAGAGAGAGAACTACTGGTCCTGTGGACAGGATTCAGCACCAACCTCCTAGAGGAGACATAAAGTAGAGAGAGAGCTACTGGTCCTGTGGACAGGCTTCAGCACCATCACCCTCCTGGAGGAGACATAAAGTAGAGAGAGAGCTACTGGTCCTGTGGACAGGCTTCAGCACCATCACCCTCCTGGAGGAGACATAAAGTAGAGAGAGAGCTACTGGTCCTGTGGGCAGGCTTCAGCACCACCCTCCTGGAGGAGACATAAAGTAGAGAGAGAACTACTGGTCCTGTGGACAGGCCTCAGCACCATCACCCTCCTGGAGGAGACATAAAGTAGAGAGAGAACTACTGGTCCTGTGGACAGGCCTCAGCACCATCACCCTCCTGGAGGAGACATAAAGTAGAGAGAGAACTACTGGTCCTGTGGACAGGCTTCAGCACCACCCTCCTGGAGGATACATAAAGTAGAGAGATAGCTACTGGTCCTGTGGACAGGCCTCAGTACCACCACCCTCCTGGAGGAGACATAAAGTAGAGAGAGAGCTACTGGTCCTGTGGGCAGGCTTCAGCACCACCCTCCTGGAGGAGACATAAAGTAGAGAGAGAGCTACTGGTCCTGTGGGCAGGCTTCAGCACCACCCTCCTGGAGGAGACATAAAGTAGAGAGAGAACTACTGGTCCTGTGGACAGGCCTCAGCACCATCACCCTCCTGGAGGAGACATAAAGTAGAGAGAGAACTACTGGTCCTGTGGACAGGCCTCAGCACCATCACCCTCCTGGAGGAGACATAAAGTAGAGAGAGAGCTACTGGTCCTGTGGGCAGGCTTCAGCACCACCCTCCTGGAGGAGACATAAAGTAGCTCTGTGTTTACTGACACAACAAAGGAACATAAGAGAAAGGAGAGGGACAACAAACCCATGTGAATCAAAAAGGCTTTGGGGGTTTTATCTAGCGGGCCCATGTGGGAATGATAATGACCATCTTGGATCCTAAAAAGATCAGCCATTCATCTTAACCCCGGCCTGCCTGGCCAAACTCATAATCCCCCATAACACCCACCACGCAGCACACAGGAGGCAGACAGCAGGGCACTTTGAAGTCAACATTTAGCCCCAGACAAAGCCCATTTCTCCCATCTTTCTCCAATGCTGGGTGCGTAGTTAACATCCCCATCTGCTAGCAGGTTTAATTCCTCTTTTTACCAAATCCTCACCTTTACCCCTCCATGCTCATGGCTCTCTTTCTCTGTCCTTCTCTCCATCCCTTCATCTTCTCTCAGCGTCTCCTCCTCTCTTTCTCTGTCCTTCTCTCCATCCCTTCCTCTTCTCTCAGCGTCTCCTCCTCTCTTTCTCTGTCCTTCTCTCAAACCCTTCCTCTTCTCTCAACGTCTCCTCCTCTCTTTCTCCTGCCTCCCTCAGACTAATTCCTTTCCCCTAATGACGGATCGTTTCATTCACTCATCCTTTTTATGTTTCCTTGCTCTCTCACCACAGTAGCCAGTCCTGCCTTCCTCTTTCAACATGTTCTATCCATCATAGCAGGAAGCCCGGTCTGAGCTTCCCAGTCCCCCCCCCCCCTTCAGCAGTCATCAGGATGAGTGATGAGGCAGGTTAGATGGGTCCATTTTCCCCCTCAGTCTCCTGGTCTTCCCCGGCTGTCCCAGGTGACAGTGTTAAATACTGCCGGCTCAAGGGGACTGAATAGTCTCTCCATTTATTTCAGAAATGACTCTCACCTCCCCCTGTTTTTTATCAATCAGGGTGTGAGTAGTGTGGTGAAGGTGGAGGTGAGTGTGCGTGTGCGTGTGACTGTGAATGTTTGGGTGGGGGTGTCTTGGGATCAGTGTTTATGGATGTGTACGACAGGCCCCTCCAGGTCACAGCACTGTGTTTGAGTGATTCACCTCTCTGTTAGTCCCCACTAGACTCAGACTGCTAGGGATATATTCATCACACCTCTAATGAATCAAACAGTATTAGACACTCTCCTTAGATCACCACTGAATCTTCAAAGATGAAGACAACATTAAATGGTAAGATAGAGAGAGAAATATAAAGAGAGAGAATGAAAGAAAAGGCAAAGACTATAAAGTCAGCAACTGAAAACAGAGAGAGAAAATCAACTCAAACAGTACCAACAACACTGTGATTAGGTGACAGAGATGATACTGGGCCAGAATGAGTGATAGAGAGGATAGTGGGCCAGGCTGAGAGGATAGTGGGCCAGGCTGAGAGGATAGTGGACCAGGCTGAGAGGATAGTGGGCCAGGCTGAGAGGATAGTGGGCCAGGCTGAGAGGATAGTGGGCCAGGCTGAGAGGATAGCGGGCCAGGCTGAGAGGATAGTGGGCCAGGCTGAGAGGATAGCGGGCCAGGCTGTAGTGGGCCAGGCTGAGAGGATAGTGGGCCAGGCTGAGAGGATAGTGGGCCAGCCTGAGAAGGATAGTAGGCCAGGATGAGAGGATAGTGGGTCAGGTTGAGAGGATAGTGGGCCAGACTGAGAGGATAGTGGACCAGGCTGAGAGGATAGTGGCTCAGGTTGAGTGACAGAGAGGGTAGTGGACCAGGCTGAGAGGATAGTGGTCCTGCCTGAGAGGATAGTGGACAAGGCTGAGAGGATAGTGGCCCAGGTTGAGAGGATAGTGGACAAGGCTGAGAGGATAGTGGGCCAGGCTGAGAGGATAGTGGACCAGGCTGAGAGGATAGTGGGCCAGGCTGAGAGGATAGTGGCTCAGGTTGAGTGACAGAGAGGATAGTGGGCCAGGCTGAGAGGATAGTGGGCCAGGCTGAGAGGATAGTGGGCCAGGCTGAGAGGATAGTGGGCCAGGCTGAGAGGATAGTGGGCCAGGCTGAGAGGATAGTGGGCCAGGATGAGAAGATAGTGGGCCAGGCTTAGAGGATAGTGGGCCAGGCTGAGAGGATAGTAGGCCAGGATGAGAGGATAGTGGGTCAGGTTGAGAGGATAGTGGGTCAGGCTGAGAGGATAGTGGGCCAGGCTGAGAGGACAGTGCGCCAGGATGAGATGATAGTGGACAAGGCTGAGAGGATAGTGGCCCAGGTTGAGAGGATAGTAGGCCAGGCTGAGAGGATAGCGGGCCAGGCTGAGAGGATAGTGGACCAGGCTGAGAGGATAGTAGACCAGGCTGAGAGGATAGTAGGCCAGGCTGAGAGGATAGTGGGCCTGCCTGAGAGGAGAGTGGGCCAGGCTGAGAGGATAGTGGGCCAGGCTGAGAGGATAGTGGGCCTGCCTGAGAGGAGAGTGGGCCAGGCTGAGAGGATACTGGGCCAGGCTGAGAGGATAGTGGACCAGGCTGAGAGGATAGTGGCTCAGGTTGAGTGACAGAGAGGGTAGTGGACCAGGCTGAGAGGATAGTGGGCCAGGCTGAGAGGATAGTGGGCCTGCCTGAGAGGAGAGTGGGCCAGGCTGAGAGGATAGTGGGCCAGGCTGAGAGGATAGTGGGCCAGGCTGAGAGGATAGTGGACCAGGCTGAGGTGATAGTGGCTCAGGTTGAGTGACAGAGAGGGTAGTGGACCAGGCTGAGAGGATAGTGGGCCAGGCTGAGAGGATAGTGGGCCAGGCTGAGAGGATAGTGGACCAGGCTGAGAGAATAGTGTTTCTAGGATGAGAAGATAGTGGGCCAGGCTGAGAGGATAGTGGGCCAGGCTGAGAGGATAGTGGGCCTGCCTGAGAGGAGAGTGGGCCAGGCTGAGATGATAGTGGGCCAGGCTGAGAGGATAGTGGGCCAGGCTGAGAGGATAGTGTTTCTAGGATGAGAAGATAGTGGGCCAGGCTGAGAGGATAGTGGACAAGGCTGAGAGGATAGTGGCCCAGGTTGAGAGGATAGTGGGCCAGGCTGAGAGGATAGTTGGCCAGGCTGAGAGGATAGTGGACCAGGCTGAGAGAATAGTGGATCAGGTTGAGTGACAGAGATGGTAGTGGACCAGGCTGAGAGGATAGTGGGCCAGGCTGAAAGGATAGTGGGCCTGCCTGAGAGGATAGTGGGCCAGGCTGAGAGGATAGTAGGCAAGGCTGAGAGGATAGCGGGCCAGGCTGAGAGGATAGTGGGCCAGGCTGAGAGGATAGTGGACCAGGCTGAGAGGATAGTGGGCCAGGCTGAGAGGATAGTGGGCCAGGCTGAGAGGATAGTGGGCCAGGCTGAGAGGATAGCGGGCCAGGCTGAGAGGATAGTGGGCCAGGCTGAGAGGATAGCGGGCCAGGCTGTAGTGGGCCAGGCTGAGAGGATAGTGGGCCAGGCTGAGAGGATAGTGGGCCAGCCTGAGAAGGATAGTAGGCCAGGATGAGAGGATAGTGGGTCAGGTTGAGAGGATAGTGGGCCAGACTGAGAGGATAGTGGACCAGGCTGAGAGGATAGTGGCTCAGGTTGAGTGACAGAGAGGGTAGTGGACCAGGCTGAGAGGATAGTGGGCCAGGCTGAGAGGATAGTGGTCCTGCCTGAGAGGATAGTGGACAAGGCTGAGAGGATAGTGGCCCAGGTTGAGAGGATAGTGGACCAGGCTGAGAGGATAGTGGGCCAGGCTGAGAGGATAGTGGACCAGGCTGAGAGGATAGTGGGCCAGGCTGAGAGGATAGTGGCTCAGGTTGAGTGACAGAGAGGATAGTGGGCCAGGCTGAGAGGATAGTGGGCCAGGCTGAGAGGATAGTGGGCCAGGCTGAGAGGATAGTGGGCCAGGCTGAGAGGATAGTGGGCCAGGCTGAGAGGATAGTGGGCCAGGCTGAGAGGATAGTGGGCCAGGATGAGAAGATAGTGGGCCAGGCTTAGAGGATAGTGGGCCAGGCTGAGAGGATAGTAGGCCAGGATGAGAGGATAGTGGGTCAGGTTGAGAGGATAGTGGGTCAGGCTGAGAGGATAGTGGGCCAGGCTGAGAGGACAGTGCGCCAGGATGAGATGATAGTGGACAAGGCTGAGAGGATAGTGGCCCAGGTTGAGAGGATAGTAGGCCAGGCTGAGAGGATAGCGGGCCAGGCTGAGAGGATAGTGGACCAGGCTGAGAGGATAGTAGACCAGGCTGAGAGGATAGTAGGCCAGGCTGAGAGGATAGTGGGCCTGCCTGAGAGGAGAGTGGGCCAGGCTGAGAGGATAGTGGGCCAGGCTGAGAGGATAGTGGACCAGGCTGAGAGGATAGTGGCTCAGGTTGAGTGACAGAGAGGGTAGTGGACCAGGCTGAGAGGATAGTGGGCCAGGCTGAGAGGATAGTGGGCCTGCCTGAGAGGAGAGTGGGCCAGGCTGAGAGGATAGTGGGCCAGGCTGAGAGGATAGTGGGCCAGGCTGAGAGGATAGTGGACCAGGCTGAGGTGATAGTGGCTCAGGTTGAGTGACAGAGAGGGTAGTGGACCAGGCTGAGAGGATAGTGGGCCAGGCTGAGAGGATAGTGGGCCAGGCTGAGAGGATAGTGGACCAGGCTGAGAGAATAGTGTTTCTAGGATGAGAAGATAGTGGGCCAGGCTGAGAGGATAGTGGGCCAGGCTGAGAGGATAGTGGGCCTGCCTGAGAGGAGAGTGGGCCAGGCTGAGATGATAGTGGGCCAGGCTGAGAGGATAGTGGGCCAGGCTGAGAGGATAGTGTTTCTAGGATGAGAAGATAGTGGGCCAGGCTGAGAGGATAGTGGACAAGGCTGAGAGGATAGTGGCCCAGGTTGAGAGGATAGTGGGCCAGGCTGAGAGGATAGTTGGCCAGGCTGAGAGGATAGTGGACCAGGCTGAGAGAATAGTGGATCAGGTTGAGTGACAGAGATG
>NW_027258888.1:0-49160 GCF_045791955.1 Oncorhynchus clarkii lewisi | reverse complement strand
AGAGAGAGGGGATGGTGGATAACCAGACACAGAGAGGGGATGGTGTATAACCAGACACAGAGAGAGGAGGATGGATAACCAGACACAGAGAGGGGATGGTGTATAACCAGACACAGAGAGAGGGGAGGGTGGATAACCAGACACAGAGAGAGGAGGATGGATAACCAGACACAGAGAGGGGATGGTGTATAACCAGACACAGAGAGGGGATGGTGTATAACCAGACACAGAGAGGGGATGGTGTATAACCAGACACAGAGAGAGGGGATGGTGGATAACCAGACAGAGAGAGGGGAGGGTGGATAACCAGACACAGAGAGAGGAGGATGGATAACCAGACACAGAGAGGGGATGGTGTATAACCAGACACAGAGAGAGGGGATGGTGGATAACCAGACACAGAGAGAGGGGATGGTGGATAACCAGACACAGAGAGGGGATGGTGTATAACCAGACACAGAGAGGGGATGGTGGATAACCAGACAGAGAGAGGGAAAGGTGGATAACCAGACACAGAGAGGGGATGGTGGTTATCCAGACAGAGAGAGAGGCGATGGTGGATAACCAGACACAGAGAGAGGAAGGTGGATAACCAGACACGAGGGTGGATAACCAGACACAGAGAGAGGAGGGTGGATAACCAGACACACAGAGAGGAGGGTAGATAACCAGACACACAGAGAGAGGATGGTGGATAACCAGACAGAGAGAGAGAGGGGAGTGGATTACCAGACAGAGAGAGAGGAGGGTGGATTACCAGACACACAGAGAGGTGGGTGGATAACCAGACACAGAGAGAGGTGGGTGGATAACCAGACACAGAGAGAGGAGGGTAGAGAGAGAGAGAGAGAGAGAGAGAGAGAGAGAGAGAGAGAGAGAGAGAGAGAGAGAGAGAGAGAGAGAGAGAGAGAGAGGAGAGGGAGGGTGGATTACCAGACACAGAGAGGGGAGGGTGGAATAACCCGACACAGAGAGGGGAGGGTGGAATAACCCGACACAGAGAGGGGAGGGTGGAATAACCCGACAGAGAGAGGGGAAGGTGGATAACCCGACAGAGAGAGGGGAGGGTGGATAACCCGACAGAGAGAGGGGAGGGTGGATAACCAGACACAGAGAGAGAGAGGGGATGATGGATAACCAGACACAGAGAGCGAGAGGGTGGAGAGAGGAGATAGTGAGATAATCAAATCAAATCAAATGTATTTGTCACATACACATGGTTAGCAGATGTTAATGCGAGTGTAGCGAAATGCTTGTGCTTCTAGTTCCGACAATGCAGTAATAACCAACAAGTAATCTAGCTAACAATTCCAAAACTACTACCTTATAGACACAAGTGTAAGGGGATAAAGAATATGTACATAAAGATATATGAATGAGTGATGGTACAGAGCGGCATAGGCAAGATACAGTAGATGGTATTGAGTGCAGTATATACATATGAGATGAGTATGTAAACAAAGTGGCATAGTTAAAGTGGCTAGTGATACATGTATTACATAAAGATGCAGTAGATGATATAGAGTACAGTATATACGTATACATATGAGACGAATAATGTAGGGTATGTAAACATTATATTAGGTGGCATTGTTTAAGGTGGCTAGTGATATATTTTACATCATTTCCCATCAATTCCCATTATTAAAGTGGCTGGAGTTGAGTCAGTGTGTTGGCAGCAGCCACTCAATGTTAGTGGTGGCTGTTTAACAGTCTGATGGCCTTGAGATATAAGCTGTTTTTCAGTCTCTCGGTCCCAGCTTTGATGCACCTGTACTGACCTCGCCTTCTGGATGATAGCGGGGTGAACAGGCAGTGGCTCGGGTGGTTGTTGTCCTTGATGATCTTTATGGCCTTCCTGTGACATCGGGTGGTGTAGGTGTCCTGGAGGGCAGGTAGTTTGCCCCCGGTGATGCGTTGTACAGACCTCACTACCCTCTGGAGAGCCTTACGGTTGTGGGCGGAGCAGTTGCCGTACCAGGCGGTGATACAGCCCGACAGGATGCTCTCGATTGTGCCCTCACCTCCTCCCTGTAGGCCGTCTCGTCGTTGTTGGTAATCAAGCCTACCACTGTTGTGTCGTTCGCAAACTTGATGATTGAGTTGGAGGCGTGCGTGGCCACGCAGTCGTGGGTGAACAGGGAGTACAGGAGAGGGCTCAGAATGCACCCTTGTGGGGCCCCAGTGTTGAGGATCAGCTTGGTGGAGATGTTGTTGCCTACCCTCACCACCTGGGGGCGGCCCGTCAGGAAGTCCAGTACCCAGTTGCACAGGGCGGGGTCGAGACCCAGGGTCTCGAGCTTGATGAGAGAGAGAGAATAACCAGACGTAGAGAGGAGAGGGTGGATAGCCAGACGTAGAGAGGAGAGGGTGGATAGCCAGATGTAGAGAGGAGAGGGTGGATAGCCAGACGTAGAGAGGAGAGGGTGGAGAGAGGAGATAGTGAGATATACAAAGAGATGGAGAATAACCAGACGTAGAGAGGAGAAGGTGGATAGCCAGACGTAGAGAGGAGAGCGTGGATAACCAGACGAAGAGAGGAGAGGGTGGATAGTAAGACGTAGAGAGGAGAGGGTGGATAGCCAGACTTAGAGAGGAGTGGGTGGATAGCCAGACGTAGAGAGGAGAGGGTGGATAGCCAGACGTAGAGAGGAGAGGGTGGATAGCCAGACGCAGAGAGGAGAGGGTGGATAGCCAGACATACAGAGGAGAGGGTGGATAGTAAGACGTAGAGAGGAGAGGGTGGATAGCCAGACATACAGAGGAGAGGGTGGATAGTAAGACGTAGAGAGGAGAGGGTGGATAGCCAGACGTAGAGAGGAGAGAGGGTGGATAGCCAGACGTAGAGAGGAGAGGGTGGATAGCCAGACGTAGAGAGTAGAGGGTGGATAGCCAGACGTAGAGAGGAGAGGTTGGATAGCCAGACGTAGAGAGGAGAGGTTGGATAGCCAGACGTAGAGAGGAGAGGGTGGATAGCCAGACGAGGAGAGGGTGGATAGCCAGACGCAGAGAGGAGATAGTGGATAGCCAGACATACAGAGGAGAGGGTGGATAGTAAGATGTAGAGAGTAGAGGGTGGATAGCCAGACGTAGAGAGGAGAGGGTGGATAGCCAGACGTAGAGAGGAGAGGGTGGATAGCCAGATGAAGAGAGGAGAGGGTGGATAGCCAGACGTAGAGACAGAGAGAGGGAGGAGAGAGGAGATAGTGAGATATACAAAGAGAGAAACAGTGAGAGAGAGAGATAGAGACAAACAGATACACAAAGAGATATAAAGAGAAAGAGGGAGTGAGAGAGGGACAGAGAGAGAGATGTATACATTAATAAGTGTGTGTGGGTCTGTGAATGAGTCTGTTTGCAGCAAGGCTTATATGTGTGTGAACAAGTTTTGAATTGTTTTTGTGTCTGTGTAATCTGAAGGAAATATGTGTCTCTAGTATGTTCATACTGTACTGTGTACAGTAGAAGTCTAGTATGCAAATATGTATATCATCCAAGCTCTGCAGTAGAAGTCTAGTATGCAAATATTTAGACAAGCCAAGCTCTGCAGTATAAGTCTAGTATGCAAATATATAGACAAGCCAAGATCTGCAAGAGGAGTCACTCATTCCTTCTCCTGTAATGTCATGACCTCCCAGTAGGTGGACAGAAAAAGTGAGGTCTATATCACATGATATGCTCTGGTGTCCTCTAACCTGAGCCTAGTGCTGTTCCAGGAGATATCTAACCTGAGCCTAGTGCTAGTCTAGGACATCTAACCTGAGCCTAGTGCTAGTCCAGGAGATATCTAACCTGAGCCTAGTGCTAGTCCAGGAGATATCTAACCTAAGCCCAGTGATAGTCCAGGAGATATCTCACCCGAGTCTAGTGCTAGTCCAGGAGATATCTAACCTGAGCCTAGTGCTAGTCCAGGAGATATCTAACCTAAGCCTAGTGTTAGTCCAGGATATATCTAACCTGAGTCTAGTGCTAGTCCAGGAGATATCTCACCTGAGTCTAGTATTGGTCTAGGAGATATCTCACCTGAGCCTAGTGCTAGTCCAGGAGATATCTAACCTGAGCCTATTGCTATTCCAGGAGATGTCTAACCTGAGCCTAGTGCTATTCCAGTATATATCTAACCTGAGTCTAGTGCTAGTCCAGGAGATATCTAACCTGAGTCTAGTGCTAGTCCAGGAGATATCTAACCTGAGCCTATTGCTAGTCCAGGAGATATCTAACCTGAGCCTATTGCTAGTCCAGGAGATCTCTAACCTGAGCCTATTGCTAGTCCAGGAGATGTCTAACCTGAGCCTAGTGCTATTCCAGGAGATATCTCACCTGAGTCTAGAGCTAGTCCAGGAGATATCTCACCTGAGTCTAGTACTGGTCCAGGAGATATCTAACCTGAGTCTAGTACTGGTCCAGGAGATATCTCACCTGAGTCTAGTTCTGGTCTATGAGATATATTACCTGAGTCTAGTACTGGTCCAGGAGATGTCTAACATGAGTCTAGTGCTGTTCCAGGAGATATCTCACCTGAGTCTAGTACTGGTCTAGGAGATATCTCACCTGAGTCTAGTACTGGTCTAGGAGATATCTCACCTGACTCTAGTACTGGTCCAGGAGATATCTAACCTGAGTCTAGTACTGGTCGAGGAGATATCTAACCTGAGTCTAGTAGTGGTCCAGGAGATATCTCACCTGAGTCTACTATTGGTCTAGGAGATATCTCACCTGAGTCTAGTACTGGTCCAGGAGATGTCTGACCTGAGTCTAGTGCTGTTCCAGGAGATATCTCACCTGAGGCTAGTACTGGTCCAGGAGATATCTCACCTGAGTCTAGTACTGGTCTAGGAGATATCTCACCTGAGCCTATTGCTAGTCCAGGAGATGTCTAACCTAAGCCTAGTTCTAGTCCAGGAGATATCTAACCTGAGTCTAGTGCTAGTCCAGGAGATATCTCACCTGAGTCTAGTATTGGTCTAGGAGATATCTCACCTGAGCCTAGTGCTAGTCCAGGAGATATCTAACCTGAGCCTAGTGCTAGTCCAGGAGATATCTAACCTCAGCCTAGTGCTGTTCCAGAAGATATCTCACCTGAGTCTAGTGCTAGTCCAGGAGATATCTCACCTGAGTCTAGTACTGGTCTAGGAGATATCTCACCTGAGTCTAGTACTGGTCCAGGAGATATCTCACCTGAGTCTAGTACTGGTCTTGGAGATATCTAACCTGAGTCTAGTACTGGTCTAGGAGATATCTAACCTGAGTCTAGTACTGGTCTAGGAGATATCTAACCTGAGTCTAGTACTGGTCTAGGAGATATCTAGCATGGCCTGAGAGTCTAAAGAACACAAGTGGGAGAGCACCAACACGGCAGTGTGACTCCTACTGCTAGTCCTAGTCCTAGTATGACTACAACTGTGGAACAATCCAGCTTTAACCCTCTCACTGTACATCGCTGTTGTACTTTACCTTACATTTAACCTGTGAATGACTCTATGACCCCCCCTTCCAAACCCTAGACCTAAATCTTCCTAAACTACCATAACGTTGATGAATGTGCGTGTGCCCTTAACTTGAAATTACACTATAGTCAGGGACGGTAGGAGTGCATCTCCAACATGTTCTGGACCGTTGTCCAATGCTGCTGGAGTCCTTGGTTTTAAGTGTTCACCCTGTAGACGAATCAGGGTGTATTAAATACGCTTGTCACTCTCCACTGGCGGTAGACGGGGGAATGTATTTTGACAAACTCAGCTCCACAATACCTAAGTGTCCCTGGCTGACGCCAAGAGATAAATACCCCTAAATTAGGAAATGGCTTGAATTTAGGCAAAGTAGCCTTTTAAAACATACATTTCTCCCTGTCACTATAGTCTAGCTAAGGTCAACAAACAGACATTGAGTGACAAGTCAAATTGGTTAATCTAATTTTGTATCTAAAGCCAAAGGTTAATGTCTGACTACTGTATATTATTCATCTAGTGATAGAAAAACAGCTATGATGCTTGTTTATTGACAAGAAAGACATAAAGAAAGAAAGACAAAGATAAAACAGAAAAACAGAAAGACAGACAGACAAAAAGACAGACAGACAGACAGACAGACAGACAGACAGACAGACAGACAGACAGACAGACAGACAGAAAGACAGAAAGACAGAAAGACAGACATACAAACAGACAGACAGAAAGACAGACAGACAGAAAGACAGACAGAAAGACAGAAAGGCTGTGTCAGCACCAGAACAAGACAATGTTCAGACGGTGAATTAAACAGGTGTGTGTGTGAGAGAAGTGCGGAGAGGCTGGGCTAACACTGGGACTACACTGTTCCAAAGGAAAGAAAGGGAAATGTCTCCACATGCTCTGACAAGTGTTCAGCACCGTCAAGGCACTTGTTATGTCCCTCAAATCACTCATGTGTATAGATTGTATAAATAAAAGTATCTGCTAAATGACTAAAATGTCAAATGTAAACGCATTGTCGGCTTGTAAGGTTGTACAGTGCGTGTGTGTATATGTGTGTGCATGAGCGCGAGTGAGTACCTGCGAAAATGAGTTACATTCATTTAAAGCATACTTATTTTTCAAAATTTCACATACACAATGGTTACTATTTAGAATGCATGTACTGGTAATCAGACATGACGTGTCTGTGCATGTGTGTGTGTGCATGCACACGCATTCACCTGACTCTGCATTTGACTCGACTACTCATTCTGCATATCTCATACTGCATGTCTCATATACTGCATGTTTCATATACTGCATGTTTCATATACTGCAGGTTCATATACTGCATGCTTCATATACTGCATGTCTCAAGTATTGCATGTTTCATATACTGCATGTACATATACTGCATGCTTCATATACTGCATGTTTCATATACTGCATGTCTCATATACTGCATGTCTCATATACTGCCTGTTTCATATACTGCATGTCTCATATACTGCATGTCTCATATACTGCATGTTTCATATACTGCATCTTTCATATACTGCATGTCTCATATACTGCATGTCTCATGTTGCACTGGAGATGATGTGTTTGGTAGAACACTGACCAAATGAGGTCAGAAGACTGAAAATAGTCCCTCCACTTGGCCATGGCACCAACTTGCTGTCAGCTGCCACGATTTCAGACCACACAGAGAGAGTCCTGCTCCATGGACCCATCAGCTTTGACTGATGCCTCTAATGCATGAGAGCTGCCATGACATTCCGTACTGTAGGTGAGTGGTTCAACATGCCAACTGGGTATGTGTGTGTGTGTGTATGTGTGTGTGTGTGTGTGTGTGTGTGTGTGTGTGTGTGTGTGTGTGTGTGTGTGTGTGTGTGTGTGTGTGTGTGTGTGTGTGTGTGTGTGTGTGTGTGTGTGTGTGTGTGTGTGCGTGCGTGTGTGTGTGTGTGTGTGTGTGTGTGTGTGTGTGTGTGTGTGTGTGTGTGTGTGTGTGTGTGTGTGTGTGTGTGTGTGCGTGTGCGTGTGCGTGTGCGTGCGTGTTTGTGGGTGTGTGTGTGTGTGGGCTATAGCTAGATGTACAAACGATAAATACATGAATGATTACAGTAACTGTTTATAAACTACATATGAACCTTTATACTTTAATTGTGACGATATGAGAAATGGGACATGGGACAATGAGATATAGGATATGGGACATCGTAACATGGGATATGGGTCAAGGGTTATGGGACAAGGGTTATGGGACATGGTAACATGAGAAATGGGACATGTGACATGGGACATTAAATGTCACACATGTGTTCTTTGTGACAACAGGGAACATGGAATATAAGATATGGGACATGGGTTATGGGATATGGGACATGAGACATGGGATATTGGACATGAGACATGGGACATGGAAATTGGGACATGTGAAACGGGATATGGTACATGGGACATGGGGCATGGGATGTTGGACAAGGTATAGGGAACATGGGATATGGGATATGGGACATGGTAACATGGGATATGGGACAAGGTAACATGGAATATGGGACAAGGTAACATGGGATATGTGACATGGGTCTGGGGACCCATGTTAAATGTTATAAGTCTCCTGAGGGGGAAAAGGTGTTGTCATGCCCACGACTGTCTTGGTGTGTTTGGACCATGATAGTTCCACTACAGCTCCACTACAGCCCGTCGATGTTAATGGGGGCCTGTTCGGCCCTCCTTTTCCTATTGTCCACGATCAGTTCCTTTGTCTTGCTTTACATTGAGGGAGAGGTTGTTGTCCGGTCACCTCACTGCAAGGTCTCTAACCTCCTCCCTATAGGCTGTCTCATCGTTGTTGGTGATCAGCCCTACCATTTTTTAGTCATCAGCAAACTTAATGATGGTGTTGGAGTTGTGCTTGGTCACGCAGTCATGAGTGAACAGGGAGTACTGAGCACGCACCCCTGATGGGCCCCAGTGTTGAGGATCAGCGTGGCAGATGTGTTGTTGTCTACGGTTACCACCTGGGGACAGCCCGTTAGGAAGACGAGGATCCAGTTGCAGAGGGAGGTGTTTAGTCCCAGGGACCTTAGCTTAGTGATGAGCTTCGTGGGCACTATGGTGTTGAATGCTGAGCTGTAGTCATTGAACAGCATTTTCACAAAGGTGTTCCTTTTGTCCATGTGGGAAAGGGCAGTGTGGAGTGTGATTGAGAATGCATCATCTGTGGATCTGTTGGGGCGGTTTGCGAATTGGAGTGGGTCTAGGGTTTCCGGGATGATGGTGTTGATGTGAGCCATGACCAGCCTTTCAAAGCACTTCATGGCTACCTTCACTTTCTTGGACACAGGGACTATGGTGGTCGGCTTGAAACATGTAGGTATTACAGACTCGGTCAGGGAGTTTGAAAATGTTAGTGAAGACACTTGCTAGTTGTTCCACGCATGCTCTGAGTACATGTAGGCTTTGTAAATGCCGCGGCTTTGTAAATGCTGACCTGTTTATGGGACATTGGACATGGGATATGGGATATGGGATATTGGACATGTGTCATGGGACATGGGACATGGGTCATGGGATATGAGAGACATCCAGTCTAAATGATCATGCAAATAATAATATTGTTGTATAAATGTTATCTCTATATAGAATACTGTATGTCAAACCAATGAAATATTCCAAGTATACAACAGCTTTATGATGTTGATTTCATAATGACGTCCTACAGTCCTTTTTACTGGGAACCGTTCTCAGCAGGATCAATGGCTCAGGACAGGCTCCTCTTCTCTAGTTAAGCAGGTACGCTCTCATCCCTGTAAATCCTGCTGAAGGGGTTTCACTCCCCCCAAATCCTATTAAAGTCAAGCTGGGCAGAGATTAACCCGATGATCATTTCAAGGCCTGGGGACCCGATGGTTCCTCTCTTCAGCCCCATGTCCTCCCATTTACCCTATGTCACCAGACGGTGAGCAGAAGTGTCTGTTTAATGCTTAATGTCTTTACCAGGTTTACCAGGCAGGGGGCCCCGACTGGGCCCAGTGTCCAGCCCCCGGGGCCATGACCCTGGCCACACTCGCTGGGATGATGGGCTGGCTGGACGGTGGGAAGGGAAGCACCTCTCCAGGCTAAGCCCAGGGCAATAAGGCCTGGTTAACTATGGCCATGCAGGGAGCCACAGTGACCCCATTCTGACTGTGTCATAAAGCTTTGGTACCAATTGATAATGAACAAGTTGTGCTGAGACTGAGGATGTCCAAATATGGACACAAAAATATAAAATATAAAAAAGACTATGGATGCTATAGAGATATTAAATCAAGTGACTGTATACATTGTTGATGGCAATCTGCGTTGATGCTGTAGGACTAACTAGTTGTGCAATGGGACCATGTAACCTGGAACTTGACCAGTCATTAGGGATAGCCCTTCTGACCCCAAACACCAGGAGACGTGGCTGTAACCATGGTAACTGAAACAGTGGTGAGAACCTATGAGGCAGGGGGATGGGGGTGATACGGTCTGAGGCAGGGTTGGGATAGGCAGCTGGGGGTGATATGGTCTGAGGCAGGTTGGGATAAGTGGCTGGGGGTGATACGGTCTGAGGCAGGTTGGGATAAGTGGATGGGGGTGATATGGTCTGAGACAGGGTTGGGATAGGCAGCTGGGGGTGATATGGTCTGAGGCAGGTTGGGATAGGCAGCTGGGGGTGATATGGCCTGAGGCAGGTTGGGATAAGTGGCTGGGGGTGATACGGTCTGAGGCAGGTTGGGATAGGCAGCTGGGGGTGATACGGTCTGAGACAGGGTTGGGATAAGTGGCTGGGGGTGATACGGTCTGAGACAGGGTTGGGATAAGTGGCTGGGGGTGATACGGTCTGAGGCAGGGTTGGGATAAGTGGCTGGGGGTGATATGGTCTGAGACAGGTTGGGATAAGTGGCTGTATGTGATACGGTCTGAGGCAGGGTTGGGATAAGTGGCTGGGGGTGATACGGTCTGAGGCAGGTTGGGATAGGCAGCTGTAGGTGATACGGTCTGAGACAGGGTTGGGATAAGTGGATGGGGGTGATACGGTCTGAGGCAGGGTTGGGATAAGTGGATGGGGGTGATACGGTCTGAGGCAGGTTGGGATAAGTGGATGGGGGTGATACGGTCTGAGGCAGGGTTGGGATAAGTGGATGGGGGTGATACGGTCTGAGGCAGGTTGGGATAAGTGGCTGGGGGTGATATGGTCTGAGACAGGTTGGGATAAGTGGCTGTAGGTGATACGGTCTGAGGCAGGGTTGGGATAGGCAGCTGGGGGTGATATGGTCTGAGGCAGGTTGGGATAAGTGGCTGGGGGTGATACGGTCTGAGGCAGGTTGGGATAGGCAGCTGGGGGTGATACGGTCTGAGGCAGGGTTGGGATAGGCAGCTGTAGGTGATACGGTATGAGGCAGGTTGGGATAAGTGGCTGGGGGTGATATGGTCTGAGGCAGGGTTGGGATAAGTGGCTGGGGGTGATATGGTCTGAGGCAGGTTGGGATAAGTGGCTGGGGGTGATATGGTCTGAGACAGGGTTGGGATAGGCAGCTGTAGGTGATACGGTCTGAGGCAGGTTGGGATAAGTGGCTGGGGGTGATACGGTCTGAGGCAGGTTGGGATAAGTGGCTGGGGGTGATACGGTCTGAGACAGGGTTGGGATAAGTGGCTGGGGGTGATACGGTCTGAGGCAGGGTTGGGATAAGTGGCTGGGGGTGATACGGTCTGAGGCAGGTTGGGATAAGTGGCTGGGGGTGATACGGTCTGAGGCAGGGTTGGGATAGGCAGCTGTAGGTGATATGGTCTGAGACAGGGTTGGGATAGGCAGCTGGGGGTGATATGGTCTGAGGCAGGTTGGGATAAGTGGCTGGGGGTGATACGGTCTGAGGCAGGTTGGGATAGGCAGCTGTAGGTGATACGTCTGAGGCATGTTGGGATAGGCAACTGGGGGTGATACGGTCTGAGGCAGGTTGGGATAGGCAGCTGTAGGTGATACGGTCTGAGGCAGGTTGGGATAAGTGGCTGGGGGTGATACGGTCTGAGAAAGGTTTGGGATAAGTGGCTGGGGGTGATATGGTCTGAGGCAGGTTGGGATAGGCAGCTGGGGGTGATACGGTCTGAGGCAGGTTGGGATAAGTGGCTGGGGGTGATACGGTCTGAGACAGGGTTGGGATAAGTGGCTGGGGGTGATACGGTCTGAGACAGGGTTGGGATAAGTGGCTGGGGGTGATACGGTCTGAGACAGGGTTGGGAAAGGGTACTGGGGGGGTCACTGTTGTAGATGATGCTAATGACCAGTTCACGTTGTGAAACAAAATGGCTTCATTGTACTGGGATTTATCTCGTGCTGAGACACAAAGGCTCTGGGGAGGTTACGCTCCGTACATAGATTATTGTAATCCTCAGGCAATTACCAAACTGCATCGTCTCAAGGGAGAGAAGAACTGATCAACAAGACATGAAAAGCTGACTGCATAGCCAAATGCTATCCATTTTAGGAAATCCCTCAACTGAAGTTCGAATGAAAACTGACCGACTTCCTAACATGGATTCCGTAACAACCCCTGTGGAGAGCTCTGTCTAAAGACAGTCACAAACCAAAGTTGTTCAACAAAAGCTTCCAACACTTTATGTGTCACTCGAACAATGCATATTTATGTGGATCCCAAATAGAGGCTATTTTAGAGCTGGCTCACTGTGAAAAAGCTCCAACAAGTATCCTTTTTAAGAATTGGCTATATCTTAGGACTCCAGCACTTGCATGTGTTTTTAATGCTTGCTCCCAAGCCACAATGGCCTTTGTCTTTATAGGCCTTTCAACGCCTTTAAAAAATGTCAGAGGATTCTTTTCTTCCCCTCCGAAGCCACAGAGAGAACACTTGGCTGGCTATTCACACCCCCTTGTCTTCCCCTCCGAAGCCACAGAGAGCACACTTGGCTGGCTAGTCACACCCCCTTGTCTTCCCCTCCGAAGCCACAGAGAGAACACTTGGCTGGCTAGTCACACCCCCTTTTCTTCCCCTCCGAAGCCACAGAGAGCACACTTGGCTGGCTAGTCACACCCCCTTGTCTTCCCCTCCGAAGCCACAGAGAGAACACTTGGCTGGCTAGTCACACCCCCTTTTCTTCCCCTCCGAAGCCACAGAGAGACCACTTGGCTGGCTAGTCACACCCCCTTTTCTTCCCCTCCGAAGCCACAGAGAGAACACATGGCTGGCTAGTCACACCCCCTTTTCATCCCCTCCGAAGCCACAGAGAGCACACTTGGCTGGCTAGTCACACCCCCTTTTCTTCCCCTCCGAAGCCACAGAGAGCACACTTGGCTGGCTAGTCACACCCACTTTTCTTCCCCTCCGAAGCCACAGAGAGCACACTTGGCTGGCTAGTCACACCCACTTTTCTTCCCCTCCGAAGCCACAGAGAGCACACTTGGCTGGCTAGTCACACCCCCTTTTCTTCCCCTCCCCACAAAGAGCACACTCCGAAGCCACAGAGAGCACACTTGGCTGGCTAGTCACACCCCCTTTTCTTGGCTTTTGACAGGAAGCTCCTGATGTTTAAATGTACCCTGCATAATGAATGTGATGAATGAGTCGATGCAGGATGAGAGAGAGAAGGCAGTGGATGCAGTAGACCATCCAGAGAAGCACCTGGCCTGAACAAAGATGCCCTTTCTGACATGGGATGTCTCTCTCTGTGTGTGTGTGTGTGTGTGTGTGTGTGTGTGTGTGTGTGTGTGTGTGTGTGTGTGTGTGTGTGTGTGTGTGTGTGTGTGTGTGTGTGTGTGTGTGTGTGTGTGTGTGTGTGTGTGTCTGTGTCTGTGTCTGTGTCTGTGTGTGTTTGTGTGTCTGTGTTTGTGTGTGTGTGTGTGTGTGTGTGTGTGTGTGTGTGTGTGTGTGTGTGTGTGTGTGTGTGTGTGTGTGTGTGTGTGTGTGTGTGTGTTTTCGTGCCCTGGTACCAACTCTCCCCATCGCCCCAGCTCTGCGCCCAGCTGCAATGGCATTCAGTCCCCGCCACACAGCGCCACCCGCACCCGTATTCATCTCGCCCTCTTCCAGAAAGGGACACTGTCTCCTGCAGACATAAAGAGGTCTTTATTTGATTTGTATTGATAGCCCACAAGCTGTGGACAAACGTTTTGGGAACAAGTTTCTAACTGTGGCTCCCGGGGGGGGGGCGTGTGTGCGTTCGTATGAGGGTGGTGGCCATGCTTCGTATTGTCACACTGTTGCAAGGAGCCTGTCTGGTTGTCAGTGTTCCTTCAGTCAGGGCCAGACTATCATAAGTTTGAGCCACAGTTTAGCTGAAATGAAGAAATTGTTACATTTTGTTTACCATACAAATGCAGTTTAAGAACAGCTGACTGTGTAATAATTTATTTTACAGCATCAGACATCTTTTCTCGTGGAATTTTTTATATATTTTTATCTTTCTTTAACCAGGCAAGTCAGTTTAGAACAAATTCCTATTGACAAGAACAGCCTAGGAACAGTGGGTTAACTTCCTTGTTCAGGGGCAGAACAGCAGATTTTTAGCTTGTCAGTTCAGGGATTTGATCTTGCAACCGTTCAGCTGCTGACCCAAACCTCTAACCACTAGGCTACCTGCCTCTAACCACTAGGCTACCTGCCTCTAACCACTAGGCTACCTGCCTCTAACCACTAGGCTACCTGCCTCTAACCACTAGGCTACTTGCCTCTAACCAATCTAGGCTACCTGCCTCTAACCACTAGGCTACCTGCCTCTAACCACTAGGCTACCTGCCTCTAACCACTAGGCTACCTGCCTCTAACCACTAGGCTACTTGCCTCTAGCCACTAGGCTACCTGCCTCTAACAAACTAGGCTACCTGTCTCTAACCACTAGGCTACCTGTCTCTAACCACTAGGCTACCTGTCTCTAACCACTAGGCTACCTGTCTCTAACCACTAGGCTACCTGTCTCTAACCACTAGGCTACCTGTTTCTAACCACTAGGCTACCTGTCTCTAACCACTAGGCTACCTGTCTCTAACCACTAGGCTACCTGTCTCTAACCACTAGGCTACCTGTCTCTAACCACTAGGCTACCTGTCTCTAACCACTAGGCTACCTGTCTCTAACCGCTAGGCTACCTGTCTCTAACCACTAGGCTACCTGTCTCTAACCACTAGGCTACCTGTCTCTAACCACTAGGCTACCTGTCTCTAACCACTAGGCTACCTGTTTCTAACCACTAGGCTACCTGTCTCTAACCACTAGGCTACCTGTCTCTAACCACTAGGCTACCTGTCTCTAACCACTAGGCTACCTGTCTCTAACCACTAGGCTACCTGTCTCTAACCACTAGGCTACCTGTCTCTAACCACTAGGCTACCTGTCTCTAACCACTAGGCTACCTGTCTCTAACCACTAGGCTACCTGCCTCTAACCACTAGGCTACCTGTCTCTAACCACTAGGCTACCTGTCTCTAACCACTAGGCTACCTGTCTCTAACCACTAGGCTACCTGCCTCTAACCACTAGGCTACCTGCCTCTAACCACTAGGCTACCTGTCTCTAACCACTAGGCTACCTGTCTCTAACCACTAGGCTACCTGTCTCTAACCACTAGGCTACCTGTCTCTAATCACTAGGCTACCTGTCTCTAACCACTAGGCTACCTGTCTCTAACCACTAGGCTACCTGTCTCTAACCACTAGGCTACCTGTCTCTAACCACTAGGCTACCTGTCTCTAACCACTAGGCTACCTGCCTCTAACCACTAGGCTACCTGTCTCTAACCACTAGGCTACCTGTCTCTAACCACTAGGCTACCTGTCTCTAACCACTAGGCTACCTGTCTCTAACCACTAGGCTACCTGTCTCTAACCACTAGGCTACCTGTCTCTAACCACTAGGCTACCTGTCTCTAACCACTAGGCTACCTGTCTCTAACCACTAGGCTACCTGTCTCTAACCACTAGGCTACCTGCCTCTAACCACTAGGCTACCTGTCTCTAACCACTAGGCTACCTGCCTCTAACCACTAGGCTACCTGTCTCTAACCACTAGGCTACCTGTCTCTAACCACTAGGCTACCTGTCTCTAACCACTAGGCTACCTGTCTCTAACCACTAGGCTACCTGCCTCTAACCACTAGGCTACCTGTCTCTAACCACTAGGCTACCTGTCTCTAACCACTAGGCTACCTGTCTCTAACCACTAGGCTACCTGCCACCCCAGGAATAGTCTAAGGAAAAATATAGATTCTATTGATGACAAAAGTACATTAAAATCACAAGTACTCACCTTTTATTTAGTCAGTTACATAAACGAAGGAGGGAGGAATAGAGAGAGATGTTAGTTTCCCACCCCTACTACCAAACACAGGGCCTATGACCATGACATGAACTTGTCTGTCTCTGTTATGTAGACAAAGCCAATAGGACTGAAAGGAATAATTAGCCAGTTTGTGTGACTGGTCTTTCATTTAGCGCCCAGTCTTTGAGCCAATGATAGATGATTAATATATGCATCCCACAAGACTTACTACAACAACAGACAACTGCAGTCCCCACCCCCTAGCCACAACACAAAACACAACAATGCATGTCATTTAGTTGTGAGCGTGTGTATGTGTGTATGCATATACAAGGCCAGCCAGTTTGGCACAGAATGAGCTGGTGGCATTGTTGCAGTGGTTGCAGTCTCCAGCTGGGTAAGATTTATGCCCGTGGGGGAGTGCTGGAATCCGGGCCGCTTTCTCTGTCCCAACTCAGCTGCATTGACAACAAAACTCATCAGGGCCCAGCTGCAGATCTTAGCATGGGTCTCTGTCTCTGTCTCTTTCTCTGTCTCTGTCTCTGTCTCTCTCTCTCTCTCTCTCTCTCTCTCTCTCTCTCTCTCTCTCTCTCTCTCTCTCTCTCTCTCTCTCTCTCGCTGTATTTCTCTCACCCTCTCTCTCTTTCTTTCCCTCTCTCTTTCTCCTTCTCTCTGCATCCTCCTGTATTCTCTCTCTCTCTCTCTCTCTCTCTCTCTCTCTCTCTCTCTCTCTCTCTCTCTCTCTCTCTCCCCTCTCCACCCCCAATCCCCCCACCCTGTCATCCCATCCCCCTGGACGTAGGGTTCCTCTGCCTCACTCTGTTGTCATGGTAATGACTCAGCCCAGTAGAGAATAAGTTCAGGTTGATTTCAGTCAGAAAATGAAGAGGGGAAAGCAACGAGAAACAGAGAGAGGACAACATAGAACATAATTATTCATAAATTATTGAGTTCCCCTGAGAAAGTCAAGCCAGTGTGTGTCAGGCATACACACACACGCACGCACACACACAAACACACACATACACACAGAAAACACACACACAGAAAACACACGCACATTTACTCATAGACACAGCAGCAAATAATCAAAATAATGTTTTATTGGTCTGTCTTGGTCTGCACCAGTTGCATGTATTACATAATGGTGCTGCACTGTTTGGGTTTTCTCTGTTTTTATGTGGAATCCTTGTCAGGTTATCCTCCTATAGCAGTGTTCTCTCTCAGTGCTCTATATGATGATAACATGTGACACAGCATATGGCAACAGTTACCAGAGAACCCAAATAAAGATGTGTTACACGTTGTTTTACAGTCTGTATTACCCCACTGTGACAAAGCCCAGTATCTAATGTTAAAACATAGGATCAGTAACAGGAGCAGAAAGGTTTAACATCAACATGACACACATAGTTGGAACGACGTGAAGAAAAATACATGCATTCCTGGCTTCTACTACTTGTCCCACCTTTCAGGAGTGTCTGGGAGTCAGAGAGGCTGGTTCCAGCACTTCACATGGCGAGGACCACCGCAGACCTGTCGGCCGGTGTGTGTGTGTGTGTGTGTGTGTGTGTGTGTGTGTTTGCGTGCGTGCGTGCGTGTGCGTGCGTGCGAATATATGTGTGTGTGTGTCAGTGTCAGTGTGGGTTTGAAAGAAGGTCCTCAGAGCGTCTGGAAGCTCTCACTACATCTCACCACAGTCCATGGTGTTCTACTGAGGTGGAGTAGCCGCTATCTGCCTGGCTTGTTGCTGAGGATGGAAAGGCTCCTGTGTCTTCAGAGGTGTGTCTGTGGTGTTTCTATCAGGATAGTCAAATCCTTAAAGGGGCCATTTACCATTGCTACTTTTTGACTTTGAAATGAGTGATGTACTGTATAACCATTGATTATTGAAGAATATAACTTATAAATGCCTCATGGGTTTAGTTCAACTGTCGTAGCCCATCAGAACCCAAAAGATAAGCTTTGTTTAAAGGAATTGTAAACAAACACTTTACAGCCTCAACACATGAGACCTATAATAAACAGTCTTTGCATCCGTAGCTCTGTCTATTAAGTTGAGTGTGGTTACATTTCTGTTACCCCATCCCTCTGCTGTTTACCATATCAGTGACAGGGTGGCCAGCACAGCAGATTGCCCCTTTATATAGATAGTTTACCTTTTTTGATCACTTCAGTTCCTGTGAATACAGTCATTGAGTAACATCAGGTTTGGCACCAGGGTGCAAACACAATGATGGTTGGATTGGTAACACTTTACACTAAAAGGGTAGTTCACTTTTTTCAAGTGTATCTGATTTTCAACTTCCCTGGGTTTGTTTCCTCCAAAACGTTTTTAAATGTCTTGAATATCATTGAGAAGCAGGGCAAACAATATGTTAACTTATTAGAAGAAAAGAACAAGAAGTTGAAAATAAGCTATTTTAAAAAATACCTTTAATGTGAAGCGTTACCAAAATGGGTCGCTGCTCTGTAGCCTTGAGTTCTGACCATCAGTGTTTCACGCCTTCTGCCAAACCTGACGTTACTCAATGGCCATATTCAGAGGAGCCAGGGTGGCTCGTTGCACAATTTCTTAGGGATTGATGTGGCTATGTTCCTCTTTACAGGGGGGGGTCTACCCCTCTACCACTCAGCCTGGCGGTCAGCCCTCCTACCCCTGCCTCTCACCTCAGGCCAGATCTTGGCCCATGGATGGAATATTGGCCAGCAATAACAGTGAAACCATCCCACCCACCATCACCAGCAGATACTGTATGATCATAAACCAGCCTGAACCAATGATGTTTGTTTACACCAAGTAAATAAACTACATGCTGTAATGCTGGAGGCTGGCTGCAAATAGCTAATTACAGAGGCCATGGTGTCTTTTCTGGAATATTCTCTCCCTTCCAAGATAGTGAGTACGGTTACATGCACACAGTAATGTGATTATTCCAAAAATAACGATGTCCCTAATAATCCTGTTGACATGGACACATCCGAAATCAGGCTACCTGATGGCACTCAGATAAATGCAGCCATTCAAAAGAAACGTTCTTCCACCATGTTATTTTTGGGAAGCAAAAAGTTGGGACATGTAAAGTTGTGAAAGTAAGTGAAAACTACTTCTAATGATGTATACATCAAATTCTTCCAAACTCACTTCACTCGCGCTAAAGAGGGAGGCTCGCACCTCTGTATAAAGCCTCATTACTGGTATTTTATTGTTGCTCTTTTCTTTTTTTAAATCTTTACATTCTGTCATTTATTTAACTTAAGTTTACTTCGTAAATACTTTCTTAACACTTATTTTCCAAAAACTGCATTGTTGGTTAAGGGCTTGTAAGGAATCATTTCACTGTAATTCTGAGCATGTGACAAATACAATTTGATTTGATTTGAAATGTGCCACAAGAATGCCGATTACGGTGTTTACATGCCCTAATATGTGTTTACATGCCCTAATAATTAGAAAAATTGCTCAGGAAACACACTAATTAAGATAAGCAGAGTAAGGTGTTTACATGACTATTGCATAATCTGCCTGCTTCCAAAATAAGTTTAATGTTGAATTATTACTGTTATTACTGTCCCGTCTGTAATTACTGTCCCGTCTGTTATTACTGTCCCGTCTGTAATTACTGTCCCGTCTGTAATTACTGTCCCGTCTGTTATTACTGTCCCGTCTGTTATTACTGTCCCGTCTGTTATTACTGTCCCGTCTGTTATTACTGTCCCGTCTGTTTTTACTGTCCCGTCTGTAATTACTGTCCCGTCTGTTATTACTGTCCCGTCTGTTATTACTGTTATTACTGTCCCGTCTGTAATTACTGTCCCGTCTGTTATTACTGTCCCGTCTGTAATTACTGTCCTGTCTGTAATTACTGTCCCGTCTGTTATTACTGTCCCGTCTGTAATTACTGTCCCGTCTGTAATTACTGTCCTGTCTGTAATTACTGTCCCGTCTGTTATTACTGTCCCGTCTGTTATTAATGTCCCATCTGTTATTACTGTCCCGTCTGTTATTACTGTCCCGTCTGTTATTACTGTCCCGTCTGTAATTACTGTCCCGTCTGTTATTACTGTCCCGTCTGTTATTACTGTCCCGTCTGTTATTACTGTCCCGTCTGTAATTACTGTCCCGTCTGTAATTACTGTCCCGTCTGTTATTAATGTCCCATCTGTTATTACTGTTATTACTGTCCCGTCTGTTATTACTGTCCCATCTATTACTGCTGTCCCGTCTGTTATTACTGTCCCATCTGTTATTACTGTCCCGTCTGTTATTACTGTCCCGTCTGTTATTACTGTCCCGTCTGTTATTACTGTTATTACTGTCCCGTCTGTTATTACTGTCCCGTCTGTTTTTACTGTCCCGTCTGTTATTACTGTCCCGTCTGTTATTACTGTCCCGTTATTACTCTGTTATTACTGTCCCGTCTGTTATTACTGTCCCGTCTGTTATTACTGTCCCGTCTGTTATTACTGTTATTACTGTCCCGTCTGTAATTACTGTCCCGTCTGTTATTACTGTCCCGTCTGTTATTACTGTCCCGTCTGTTATTACTGTCCCGTCTGTTATTACTGTCCCGTCTGTTATTACTGTCCCGTCTGTTTTTACTGTCTCGTCTGTTATTACTGTCCCATCTGTTATTACTGTCCCATCTGTTATTACTGTCCCATCTGTTATTACTGTCCCGTCTGTTTTTACTGTCCCGTCTGTTATTACTGTTATTACTGTCCCGTCTGTTATTACTGTCCCATCTGTTATTACTGTTATTACTGTCCCGTCTGTTTTTACTGTTATTACTGTCCCGTCTGTTATTACTGTCCCGTCTGTTTTTACTGTTATTACTGTCCCGTCTGTTATTACTGTCCCGTCTGTTATTACTGTCCCGTCTATTACTACTGTCCCGTCTGTTATTACTGTCCCATCTGTTACTACTGTCCCGTCTGTTATTACTGTCCCGTCTGTTATTACTGTCCCATCTGTTACTACTGTCCCGTCTGTTATTACTGTCCCGTCTGTTATTACTGTCCCGTCTGTTTTTACTGTTATTACTGTGCCGTCTGTCATTACTGTCCCGTGTGTTATTACTGTCCCGTCTGTAATTACTGTTATTACTGTGCCGTCTGTTATTACTGTCCCGTCTGTTATTACTGTCCCGTCTGTTATTACTGTCCCGTCTGTTATTACTGTCCCGTCTGTTATTACTGTCCCGTCTGTTTTTACTGTCCCGTCTGTTATTACTGTCCCGTCTGTTATTACTGTCCCGTCTGTTATTACTGTCCCGTCTGTTATTACTGTGCCGTCTGTTATTACTGTCCCGTCTGTAATTACTGTCCCGTCTGTTACTACTGTCCCATCTGTTATTACTGTTATTACTGTCCCGTCTGTTATTACTGTCCCGTCTGTTATTACTGTCCCATCTGTTATTACTGTCCCATCTGTTATTACTGTCTCGTCTGATCACTTTTGTTTTTGCTGTAATTCTGACTACCATATCCTTGTCTAAATGACTGTGATGGACCCATTGTATATTGTTCTTCTCAGGTGGATTGAGGGAACACTCAAAATGTTTTATTGAACCTCGGGACTGAGTTTGACTTTCATTTGACAACTCATCATATTAAAGAGAGGAATCTGTACTTTGCATGTGACATCACATCGTCCATAAACAGAAAATGTATTTATGGGTGATGAGGTAAATTCCACTGTGAGGTCATTGTCTGACGGTGAGAGAGCGGATCACCGGTTCCCTGGATCTGTCTGCCCCAGCGAGACACCACCAACCCTGGGCCAAACATCCTCCATGCAGCCTCCTTCCTCCAGCCGCCTCAGGCCACCTCACTGGTCATAAGACCCCAGAATAATAGCATTGGTCATGGCTAAATGAATCCCGGATTATGGGCTCTGTGGTGGTGTCATGGTCAGAGGAATGTAATTGCATGAAACTGTATGGGGGCTAGCGCATTAGGAAGCCCCCGTCTCCCATCCCCCACTCTTTACCCAGTGAGAACCAGCCAGCTCAAAGGACTGGAGTCATATGGTGACTGTCCCCTGGGGGCTTGGGTGTCATGACTACAATAGCCCCAGTCCACAAGGGCTAGCTCGACTCCTCTCTCCCCAGTGGCCCTTTCTGCTGCCTTGGGGCATGGTCACCAGTGGAAGGAGTGGCTGGTGGTGATGGGGCTGAGAACAGACCTGTGATTCCACCCATATTACCAGAGAGATTTCTGACCCCACTGTGTGCCGTCTTGCCATTCTGCTTACTGGCTCTGCATAATAAGTCCAATTAGTTACCAATCTGGACCCCATAGTCACGGTAAGTACCCAGAGAGCACTGGGGCGCTAGCCTGGGCCAATGCAGGAAGAGAGAGGGACAAAGGTACCATCCCGCTGTTTCAACATCCAGCTGATCACATTCCTTTCTCCTCAGGAGTAGGAGGAAGGCACAGGAGACCATCTATTAGATCTACATCAGGGTATTGACGTTATCTCACTTTAGGGTAATGACGTTATCTCACATCAGAGTAATGATGTTATCTCACATCAGGGTAATGGCCTTGTCTCACATGAGGGTAATGACATTATCTCACATTAGGGTAATGTATCAAATCAAACTTTATTTGTCACATGCGCCTAATACAACAAGTGTAGACCTTACCGTGAAATGCTTACTTTTACAAGCCCAGTGACGTTCAAGAAGAGTTAAGAAAATATTTACCAAATAAACGAAAGTTAAAAATTATAAAAAGCAACACAATAAAATAACAATAACTCGTCTGTCAGGGTAATGACGTTTTCTCACTCATTGTGGGCGTCTCTGCCGGAAGCAATCAAATACAGTTTAAGAAACAATCACTAAAATATACTTTGGAATGTTGGCAATTAGTCAGTCAGATGAATTCATGGATACCATTGTTATGTCTCTGCGTCCAGTATGAAGGAAGTTAGAGGTATTGTTGCGAGGGAATGCTAACTGGTGTTAGCACAATGACTTCATGCTAGGTTGTTTTACAGTACATGTCTGTCATTAATCAATAACCAGCCAAGGGTAACTAAAAGCTACTTTGCTGAAAGTCTAATCTGTATATGGTTCGTTAGCTAGTTTCTTAGCCAGCTTGTAGCTTGCGGTTGTGAGTTTGGTAAAATAAAACCATTGCATTCTACCGGAGAATTGTAGAACTTCTGTAGTATCTTGTTGCTGTCACAGTCAGGTAACCATAAAGGACGCTGCAACAGGGTCAAAGTTGAACATATTTTCTGTCTGCTACAAGAAAAATGACTGTCAGAACAACAGTCTACAGAGAGTAGACCTGAGTATAAATAAAATGTTGTTTTTGCCAATGACACTTGTCACTTACAGTTTATTGACATTGTGTTAGACCTAGTATAAACCAGCCTTCAATAGCAATATAGCAGATATAACATCATGTTTAATTTCAGGCGATAATAAGCAACTGGGTCTGATTAGACAATATTTGAGAGAGATTTTAGGGGTTCCATCAGGGTCTGTCCTGAGTCCCTTCAAAAGCCTCCATTAAGTATGTTTGTAAGAAACTAGAAGAACATCTTTGAAAGATATTATTTTATTCCATTCTAGTATCATTCTTTTCATCCATTTAAACATATGCCATAGAGAGCATGAGACCATTGCGGGAGCAGCTAGGAGATTGAGGTTTTAGATATATCCATTAAAATGCCAACTCTCTCTCAGCGATGGACTTCTGCTGTTTAGATAAGACTGCGGTCTTTCTGCAGATGAGACCACCATGGTCATGGATCCACAGACACGTGCCACATATTAGACCAACTCTTTACCTGCTCCACTGGCTGCAAGTACATCACTGTGGTCTGTCCAGAGGTTCAAGCTCACACCTGGATCAACATTCTCGTGTGTGTGTGTGTGTGTGTGTGTGTGTGTGTGTGTGTGTGTGTGTGTGTGTGTGTGTGTGTGTGTGTGTGTGTGTGTGTGTGTGTGTGTGTGTGTGTGTGAGTGAGTGTGTGAGTGAGTGTGTATATTCCCATTTGGGTCTGCACTACAGAATCTCAGACAGAACTGGTCCGAGTTGCTGACAACTTTGAGTAGTCGGTCCCCAATGGCCCAGCGTAAAAGCACACTGAACAGAATCTAATCCATAGCAAATAGTGAAACACCAGTAGATCATGTAGAATTATTCAAACAGCTCCACAAATGAAGGGTGTATTCAGTCCTGCACTACAGACCAAAATATCTCTGCTACACTGCAACTAGACTACTGTACCAGTGTAGCAGAACTGCTCATCGAGGTCACACGTGGAGGTTAGAACATGTATCTTCTGTGGAGGATGCTCCCCTGACCCCTGACCCCTGGCCACGCTGGCACCTATCTGATCATCAGTGCCACTTTAGTGGGGACCCGCGGAGGCCCCTGTTTATGCATTAACCGGGTTGCAATAATGAGCGCCGGCCCCTGACCAATTACAAGGAGATTTACACAAGGCTCCATAGCCTCCTGCAGCATATGGGCTAATCTTCCTGGGTGATCTGCAGTGCTTTGACTCTAAAACTCTCCAACCTCTTACATAGTCATGGAACACTGTTGCTGGTAGCCCTCGTAGTGGGATTTCATATTTTCGGAGGACCCTAACTATGGGGCCCGTTTGTGTGTGTCCATTCGTGCATGTTTATGCGTGTATGTGTGTGAGGCAGACTGCTTGTGGAACAAACCTGGCGAACAGCCCACTCAGGACATTTGACCCTGTGGATTTTCTCGCTCCTCCATGTGGTTTTCTGGAGCTCGAACTTTTCCTCTAGCAAGGACTAAAAGGCTCAAAAGGGTGGAAAAAACAATGTTTTCTTAAGGCTTCTGGACACCAGGTTGCATAAAAGGTTCCACATGCGTTTGCATCAAACCTCGACTGTTGAGACCACAGGTTCTGTTTTTATTGCCGTAAAACTGACTACCTAAGAAAGTACATATACATATATTCCATTCGCCCTGATTCTTATAAATGTAAATGAACTGCGAAATCAGGTTTACGCCCAAAAGGAAAACAGAGAGCTAAATGTATCTTGCATGTGTAAATGCGTGAAAGCTTGAATGCAAAGGTGCATGTGTGCATTTGTGTTTGTGCATAGGTGTACGTCCTGTGTGTTCATCTGTGTCTGTATGGCTGTGAAAGCACCTGAAGACTCAGAGACAAACGTTCAGAAATTAACCATTTATAAGGCAGTTTCCTCACCATTTATTAATCAGACTTAATTGACTCGTAAATGGATTAAAGGAACCGTAATTAAACACCTTATGAATGATTTATTAATACATAAAGTTGTTTACAAACGTTTACAAATGTGGGAGTAATGATGTCTTATTGATGGTTAATGACTGCATGTTGTTATAAAGATTGCCTGATAGCCTTTGCATTATAAGCTGCAGTGATAAAACACATCCCAATGGAAGGCCTCCCTTGTTTAGCAATGCTCGCTGCCTCCCGACTTCCCCCTTTGGTCTTATGAGGTGGTGGTATGGGACACAGGATACTTTCTCTGTTCTCTAGCCCCTCTTTACCCTCTCACCCTCTATCATCTCACCCTCTATCCTCTCCCCCTTGTCTGATAACAGTAATTGTAGGTTTCTCACTCCACAGCCTTTCAGAGAGGGGAAAGGAGAGCACAAGCTACTCTGAACCCTGAAAACAGCACTATTTGAATAAAGCCCATGAAGATTCCTGTAGCATGACAGGAGCCTCTATCACCTACAACCTTTTATCTGACCCTTACATGAAGTCAAATGCCAAATGCATTACATTGAAAATACATTGAATCATTTTAAATGTGTAGGCTATTTATAAATGTAGCTTTAGTTCAATATCTTTAATTTGGTCACTGTATCACGTAAAATATTACACATAAAAATAAAATAAAAATACAACAAAAATGTAGCTGGAATAACTATACAATATTGTCTTGTGATCAAGTGAATACTCTGTGAAAGTTACATTATTACACAACAGCGCACACATGTACCCACCAATGGTACATACACCCAGCAATGTTGCATGTACCCACCAATGGTACATACACCCAGCAATGCCACATACACCCACCAATGTTGCATGTACCCACCAATGGCACATACACCCACCAATGGTACATACGCCCAGCAATACCACATACAACCACCAATGGCACATACACCCACCAATGTCACATACACCCACCAATGTCACATACACCCACCAATGGTACATACACCCACCAATACCACATACAACCACCAATGGCACATACACCCACCAATGGTACATACACCCACCAATGTCACATACACCCACCAATGGCACATACACCCACCAATGTCACATACACCCACCAATGGTACATACACCCACCAATGTCGCATACACCCACCAATGGTACATACACCCAGCAATGCCACATACACCCACCAATGGTACATACACCCACCAATGCCACATACACCCACCTATGGTACATACATCCACCAATGTCACATACACCCACCAATGGTACATACACCCACCAATGGCACATACACCCACCAATGTCACATACACCCACCAATGCCACATACACCCACCAATGGTACATACACCCACCAATGTCACATACACCCAGCAATGGTACATACACCCACCAATGTCACATACACCCACCAATGTCACATACACCCACCAATGTCACATACACCCACCAATGGCGCATACACCCTCCAATGGCGCATACACCCAGTAATGGCACATACACCCAGTAATGGCACATGTACTCAGCAATGGTACATACACCAATGTCACATACACCCAGCAATGGCACATATACCTCGCAATGGCACATACACCCAGTAATGGCACAAACACCCAGCAATGGCACAAACACCCAGCAATGGCACATACACCCAGCAATGTCACATACACCCACCAATGTCACATACACAGAGCAATGGCACAAACACCCAGCAATGTCACATACACCCACCAATGTCACATACACCCAGCAATGGCACATACACCCACCAATGTCACATACACCCAGCAATGTCACATACACCCACCAATGTCACATACACCCAGCAATGGCACAAACACCTAGCAATGTCACATACACCCACCAATGTCACATACACCCACCAATGTCACATACACCCACCATAACAAGAACTTTTCACAGGACATAGACATATCTGATATTGGCAGAAAGCTTAAATACTTGATAATCTAACTGCATTGTCCAATTTACAGTAGCTATTACAGTGAAAGAATACCATGCTATTGTTTGAAGAGAGTGCACAATTTTGAACATGAAAAGTTAATAATAAACAAATTAGGCACATTTGTGTGATATTATATAAAACTGTCTGAGACTCCCAGCTCTGTTTGCTGCTACCATGGAGGTGGTCTACCGTGACTGGCAGGAAATGGCATGTAAACACTTTTACCACATTCCACACGCTATAAAGAAACCCCCACAGAATGGACGCTAAGTTTGTGGTAGTGAACGAGGGGCATTAGCTGTAGGGGGAGAGGACCAGTGTGGGGAAAGAATGGGTCAGGCCATGTGCAGTGTTATCAAACAGAAAACTTTAAGTATGGTTGTTATTCTGTGCTTCCATGTTGGATATGTTCCACTCTGGAATGGGGCTCTTCCCTCATGAACTGTACAATGCATGCTGGGAACCTCAGTTCACCGGGTATGATTTTCCATCATGCTTTATGAGCACAGGGGATCAAATCTGTTTGCTCTTGGTCAAGAATGCAATTAGCAGACACACACTCAGTGATTAACGTTAGCATATCACCAGCCGTCAACCATAGGCAAACATGTTTTCCCACTGAACTGATAGGAATGGAATGTCAAATAATGAGCACGGTCACCAGTTAATAACACTTCCTGGAAAGGCATTATACAAGGTGTTCAAAGTTCACACATATTGCTTTTTCCATCTAGATGGTAGAGATTGTAATAGTCTAGTAGATACTGAGACTGATTTGCATCATAGTAGAAATATCAGTGTGTGTGTGTGTGTGTGTGTGTGTGTGTGTGTGTGTGTGTGCGTGCGTGCGTGCGCGTACATGTGTGTGTGTGTGTGCGTGTCCATGTTACTCATGTAAATGTGTACAGGTGCCTTGCATGGCTGTCTTTCACCCTGCCCACACAGATTCACTCCACCCTAGTACCCATCCCTGTCCTCCAGGAGTCCTCCTGTCCATCACAGCACCACCACTCCACTCTGTCTCCAGACAAACAAAGACCCAGGCAGGGCCAGTAGATGCCAGTGCTGGTTCTCACAGCCACAGCCATCCCCAGATAGCATCTCAGTCCCTCCCATCCCAGCTTGCACACATTCACCAGGACCCAGCCACACAGATAGGGTTGCAAATGAGTGCTTCTGTGAGTTCCAAGGCTGGGGAGGGACAGGGAGGTTTCAGGGTGGGATACTGGGACACTGGATGGGAGCCCTGCATGGACATCACCCCCAGTGGACTAGCCCTTGTTCTCCACCATTAATTGATCGATACCTGATATTTGGACTGCGATTCAGGGGCAACTCTCTGGGGCTGGAGACCACTCTCACTGATATGTGTGGGAACTGAGTGGGGGGGCCACAGAGGTGCACCTGCTGAAAGGCTGTTGGGCCCTATTCCCTCTGCACCCTCAGCATTGTCAAGGGTTTCTATTCCGTTTCTCTTCTCAGATGAGCCACACAGTGAAGGGCTACCAAAGTGGGTTATTTGTCAGAGGGGGAGACTATTGAAAGGGGTGACATTGGAGGGAGGAAGGCAGGGATGGAGGGAGGGAAGGAAGTGGCCGACATAGAGCCTAAAGTTCTCTCACAGCATTGAGGGTAGAGTGGTGATGTCATACAGAGTTAGAAGTTGTGGTTTTGTGTATTTGATTTAGGGACCTTTCAGATTTGGTCTATGACATATTTTCATGGGGCAAGCATGCTATTACGCATGTACCCAATGTAATGACAGCATATGATTCATTCTCATTAGAAATTCACCAATTACATTATAAAGGTTCACATGGCCGCGGGGCCAGACGGATTACCAAGATGTGTACTCAGAGCATGCGCCGACCAACTAACATTTTCAACCTCTCCCTGACCGAGTCTGTAATACATACATGTTTCAAGCAGACCACCATAGTCCCTGTGCCAAAGAAAGCAAAGGTAACCTGCCTAAATGACTATCACTATCACGTCGGTAGCCATGAAGTGCTGTGAAAGGCTGGTCATGGCTAACATCAACACCATCATCCTGGAAACCCTAGACCCACTCCAATTTGCATACCACCCTAACAGATCCACAGATGACGCAATCTCAATCGCACTCCACACTACCCTTTCCCACCTGGACAAAAGGAACACCTATGTGATAATTCTGTTCATAGACTGCAGCTCAGCATTCAACACCATAGTACCGACAAAGCTCATCACTAAGCTAATGACTTTAGGACACCTCCCTCTGCAACCTCCCTCTGTACTTCCTGACGGGCCGCCTCCAGGTGTTAAGGGAGGCAACAACACATCTGCCATGCTGACCCTCAACACTGGGGCCCCTCAGGGGTGTGTGCTTAGTCCCGTCCTGTACTCCCTGTTCACCCATCACTGCGTGGCCAGACACGACTCCAACATCCTCATTAAGTTTGCTGACGACACACCAGTGACCCAGCCTATAGGGATGAGGTCAGAGACCTGGCAGTGTGGTGTCAGGACAACAACCTCTCCCTCAATGTGAGCAACACAAAGCAGCTGATCGTGGACTACAGGAAAAGGAGGGCCAAACAGGTCCCCATTAAAGTGACTGGGCTGTAGTGAAGTGGGTCGAGAGTTTCAAGTTCCTTGGTGTCCACATCACCAATGAACTATCATGGTCCAAAATACACCAAGGCAGTCGTTAAGAGAGCACAACAACACCTTTTCCCCCTCAGGAGACTGAAAAGATTTGGCATGTATCCCCAGATCCTCAAAAGGTTCTACAGCTACACCATCAAGAGGATCCTGACTGGTTGCAACACCGCCTGGTATGGCAACTGCTCAGAATCTGACCGGAAGGCACTACAGAGGATAGTGCGTACGGCCCAGTAGATCACTGGGGCCAAGCTTCCTGCCATCCAGGACCTATATACTAGACGGTGTCAGAGGAAGACCCAAAACATTGTCAAAGACGCCAGTCACCCAAGTCATAGATTGTTCTCTCTGCTACCGCACGGCAAGCGGTATACACAAGCATTTCGCTACACTCGCATTAACATCTGCTAACCATGTGTATGTGACAAATAAAATTTGATTTGATTTGATTTGAAATTACCTCGACTAACCTGTACCCCCGCACATTGACTCGGTACCGGCACCCCCTGTATATAGCCTCGTTGTTGTTATATAATTGTGTTACTTTTTATTACATTTTTTACTTTAGTTAATTTAGCAAAAAAAATGTTTTATTTCATTTTATTTTTGTATTTTTTTTTTCATATATATTTTTTAAGGGGTGGATCAGCTTAAAATTGCAGAAAGATTGTTGCTTCCATCAATGTAATTGTCTGCATCATTTCCGATCCCCCATATATTTTGGGGGTAAATATATATATCCATATACATACACGCATACATACATATACACATATATACATACACATACCTATAAAGATATACATATACACATATATACATACACATACCTATATAGACATACATATACACATATATACATACACATACCTACTGTATATACATACACATACCTATATAGATATACATATACACATATATACTTACACATACCTATATAGACATACATACTTTTTTAAGAATATACCTTTATTATTCCCCGCAAACCCTACCACCCCTCCCCCAATTTGAGTAAACTAATAAACACTTAGGCTTCTACCTTCAATTTATACATCTTATACACATTTTACAGACACAATATATTTTACAATAGTTATAATTTGTTTGTTTTTAGTCCTTCCTCTATTTCTGATGTCCATCCAGTTTGATTACTATTTGCTATTTCACAATATTTCTGAACCTATATACATTTTACAGACCCCGTATGTTTTACATTGGTTATCTTGTTATTAGTCCCACCCTTCAGCTCCATTCAACCCCTCCCATCTGTCTCCCCACATCATATATTTTGGATTTCTATTTGCCATATATTTTTCAACTGTGCTGTGATGCTTCACACAAGTACTGAACCTTTCTATTCTCATAGCTTCTACAGATTGTAAATTAAAAATAAACATTTTTGCTAAAATAATTATTATAGTATTGACTATAGCTTTTCAAATCTCCCAGTATTGCTATCTGCAGAGTTAGTTATCGGCAAATGTTGTAATTTTTCAGCCATTCCTGGACCTGTGACCAAAAACGAGCCACATATGGACAATACCCCCAAAAATTATCTAATGACTCTGCCTCCTCACAGCAGAATCTGCAGAGCTGGGAAGATTGCATCTCCCATATATATAACATTCTATTGGTTGCAAGAATTTTGTACAGTCATTTAAATTGAAAAATGTGAAGTTTTGAATCCGGCGTTGTTTTGCGTATCAAATCATAAACCATGTGCCATGGAATGGGTACATCGAAAATCTCTTCCCAAATATTTTGCAATTTATATGGCACAGCTCAGTTTTTTGGTCCTTAAATTAAATTGGGATATGTTTTTATTTATCACACTTTTGAACAGACATTTCCATATGTCTGTGTTAGCTGCATGTGTGACAACTCCACCAGTCCTATTTATGATATTTTTCATTGTCACGCCCTGACCTTAGAGAGCCTTTTTATGTCTCTATTTGGTTTGGTCAAGGTGTGATTTGGGTGGGCATTCTATGTTCTGTTTTCTATGTTTTGGTTTTCTATGTCTTGGCTGGGTATGGTTCTCAATCAGGGACAGCTGTCTATCGTTGTCTCTGATTGGGAATCATACTTAGGCAGCCTTTTTCCCTTTTGTATTTTGTGGGTAGTTATCTTTGTTAGTGGCACTACAGCCCTAGTAAGCTTCACGGTCATTTCTTTGTTTCTTTGTTTCTTGTTTTGTTGACGACATTTACACAAATAAAGGAAAATGTACGCTCACCACGCTGCACCAGTCATTTCCACCACGCTGCACCTTGGTCCAGTCATTTCCACCACGCTGCACCTTGGTCCAGTCATTTCCACCACGCTGCACCTTGGTCCAGTCATTTCCACCACGCTGCACCTTGGTCCAGTCATTTCCACCACGCTGCACCTTGGTCCAGTCATTTCCACCACGCTGCACCTTGGTCCAGTCATTTCCACCACGCTGCACCTTGGTCCAGTCATTTCCACCACGACGTCCGTGACATTTGTTTTTTTTAATCAATTTGAATATTTGAGTTTAACCACAATATTTGTTGTATTATTTGGTCTGTCTTTGTAGTTGGATTAAACTGAAATTGCAACCAACTTGTTTAATGGCTGTTGGATTAAATAATAACGATATTTTGGAGATTATTTGTTTTCCAAACAACCGAAAGTGAGCAGGTGTAATCTGAATAAAGGGGAAAAGGCCCTTCTTGAACATAGGATGAGACATTCCTACCAATTTACTAGAGAATCTGTTTGTATTTAAGTATAACGTTTGTATGACTGATGCCTTTAGTGAGAGGTCTAATGCTTTAATATTTAATAATTTCTACCCTCTGAATTCATATTCGTTATATAAATAGGCCCTTTTAATTTTGTCTGGGTTGCTGTTCCAAATAAAATTGAATATTTTATGTTCATATAATTTAAAAAGCAGGGCACTAGGTGTAGGCAAAATCATAAGCAAATAGGTAAACTGTGATATGATTAAAGAGTTAATCAGGGTGATTTTTCCATATATAAACAGGTATTTTCCTTTCCATGGTAGCAAGATCTTATCTATTTTTGGTAACTTTCTATTAAAACTTATTGGAGTGAGATCATTTATTTCAGGATATGTATACTGAGTATGTACACATCTCCGTCAGACCATTTAATTGGTAAACTACACGGTAATGTAAAACTCATCCCAGTCAGACCAATTAATTGGTAAACTACACGGTAATGTAAAACTTGCATTTTTTAGTGATCCAATACGCAATATGGTACGTTTATCATAATTTGGTTTTAATCCAGAGAATAAATATTTTATTAACTCTATTTCTTGTAGTGCATTGTTGGTTAAGGGCTTGTAAGTTAGCATTTCATAGTAAGGTCTACTACACCTGTTGTCATTTGGTGCATTTGACAAATACAATTTGATTTGATGTGTGTCACTATTACATCTAAATTATAACATATACAGTGAGTTCCAAAATTATTGGGACAGGGACGTACAGTGCCTTGCGAAAGTATTCAGAGACTTGATTACACACAGGTGGATTGTATTTTATCATCATTAGTCATTTAGGTCAACATTGGATCATTCAGAGATCCTCACTGAAAGGAAAGGTGCTGAATAATTTTGCACGCCCAATTGTTCAGTTTTTGATTTGTTAAAAAAGTTTGAAATATCCATTGTTGTTGATATAAAATACAGTTTTATATCTTTATGTTTGAAGCCTGAAATGTGACAAAAGGTCGCAAAGTTCAAGGGGGCCGAATACTTTCGCAAGGCACTGTATGTTTTGTTGTTTGGGCTCTGTACTCCAGTACTTTTGGATTTGAAATGATACAACTGTCATCTTTCATTTGAATATATTTTCATCCATATCGGGTGAACCGTTTAGAAATTACTGCACTTTTTGTAAATATTCCCCCCATTTTAGGGGACTAAAGGTATTGGGATTGTTTCACTTACAGTGCCTTGCGAAAGTATTCGGCCCCCTTGAACTTTGCGACCTTTTGCCACATTTCAGGCTTCAAACATAAAGATATAAAACTGTATTTTTTTGTGAAGAATCAACAGCAAGTGGGACACAATCATGAAGTGGAACGACATTTATTGGATATTTCAAACTTTTTTAACAAATCAAAAACTGAAAAATTGGGCGTGCAAAATTATTCAGCCCCCTTAAGTTAATACTTTGTAGCGCCACCTTTTGCTGCGATTACAGCTGTAAGTCGCTTGGGGTATGTCTCTATCAGTTTTGCACATCGAGAGACTGACATTTTTTCCCATTCCTCCTTGCAAAACAGCTCGAGCTCAGTGAGGTTGGATGGAGAGCATTTGTGAACAGCAGTTTTCAGTTCTTTCCACAGATTCTTGATTGGATTCAGGTCTGGACTTTGACTTGGCCATTCTAACACCTGGATATGTTTATTTTTGAACCATTCCATTGTAGATTTTGCTTTATGTTTTGGATCATTGTCTTGTTGGGAGACAAATCTCTGTCCCAGTCTCAGGTCTTTTGCAGAATCCATCAGGTTTTCTTCCAGAATGGTCCTGTATTTGGCTCCATCCATCTTCCCATCAATTTTAACCATCTTCCCTGTCCCTGCTGAAGAAAAGCAGGCCCAAACCATGATGCTGCCACCACCATGTTTGACAGTGGGGATGCTGTGTTCAGGGTGATGAGCTGTGTTGCTTTTACGCCAAACATAACGTTTTGCATTGTTGCCAAAAAGTTTACTTTTGGTTTCATCTGACCAGAGCACCTTCTTCCACATGTTTGGTGTGTCTCCCAGGTGGCTTGTGGCAAACTTTAAACGACACTTTTTATGGATATCTTTAAGAAATGGCTTTCTTCTTGCCACTCTTCCATAAAGGCCAGATTTGTGCAATATACGACTGTTTGTTGTCCTATGGACAGAGTCTCCCACCTCAGCTGTAGATCTCTGCAGTTCATCCAGAGTGATCATGGGCCTCTTGGCTGCATCTCTGATCAGTCTTCTCCTTGTATGAGCTGAAAGTTTAGAGGGACGGCCAGGTCTTGGTAGATTTGCAGTGGTCTGATACTCCTTCCATTTCAATATTATTGCTTGCACAGTGCTCCTTGGGATGTTTAAAGCTTGGGAAATCTTTTTGTATCCAAATCCGGCTTTAAACTTCTTCACAACAGTATCTCGGACCTGCCTGGTGTGTTCCTTGTTCTTCATGATGCTCTCTGCGCTTTTAACGGACCTCTGAGACTATCACAGTGCAGGTGCATTTATACAGAGACTTGATTACACACAGGTGGATTGTATTTATCATCATTAGTCATTTAGGTCAACATTGGATCATTCAGAGATCCTCACTGAACTTCTGGAGAGAGTTTGCTGCACTGAAAGTAAAGGGGCTGAATAATTTTGCACGCCCAATTTTTCAGTTTTTGATTTGTTAAAAAAGTTTGAAATATCCAATAAATGTCATTCCACTTCATGATTGTGTCCCACTTGTTGTTGATTCTTCACAACAAAAATACAGTTTTATATATTTATGTTTGAAGCCTGAAATGTGGCAAAAGGTCGCAAAGTTCAAGGGGGCCGAATACTTTCGCAAGGCACTGTATATGTGAATTAAAGTAGTCAAACTTTGAGTATTTGGTCCCATATTCCTAAAACGCAATGATTACATCGATTACATAGAGCTTGTGACTCTACAAACGTGTTGGATGCATTAGCTGTTTATTTAAAATGTGTTTCAGATTATTTTGTGCCCAATAGAAATGAATGGTAAATAATGTATTGTGTCATTTTGGAGTCACTTTTATTGTAAATAAGAATGTAATATTTTTCTAAACACTTCTACATTAATGTGGATGCTACCACGGTTACGGATAGTCCTGAATGAATTGTGAATAATGATGAGTAAGAAAGTTACAAATATCATACGTCCCATAAAAACTAACCTCCCTTGTTAATGTACGGTGAGCACTTAGCATGTCTTAGGGCTGTGTTTCTGCATTTGTGTGTCTCTGACTTTCTCACTCATCTTTATTCAGGCGAGACCATTGGGTTCTTATTGACCTCCCTGACCAAGGCCCTTCACCTCCCTGACCAAGGCCCTTCACCTCCCTGACCAAGGCCCTTCACCTCCCTGACCAAGGCCCTTCACCTCCCTGATCAAGGCCCTTCACCTCCCTGACCAAGGCCCTTCACCTCCCTGACCAAGGCACTTCACCTCCCTGACCAAGGCCCTTCACCTCCCTGACCAAGGCCCTTCACCTCCCTGACCAAGGCCCTTCACCTCCCTGATCAAGGCCCTTCACCTCCCTGACCAAGGCCCTTCACCTCCCTGACCAAGGCCCTTCACCTCCCTGACCAAGGCACTTCACCTCCCTGACCAAGGCCCTTCACCTCCCTGACCAAGGCCCTTCACCTCCCTGACCAAGGCCCTTCACCTCCCTGATCAAGGCCCTTCACCTCCCTGACCAAGGCCCTTCACCTCCCTGACCAAGGCCCTTCACCTCCCTGACCAAGGCCCTTCACCTCCCTGACCAAGGCCCTTCCCCAATCCTGTCTCGGAGCTCTACGGACAATTCCTTCGATCTCATAGCTTGGTTTCTGTTCTGACATGCACTTTCAACTGTGGGACCTTATATAGACAGGTGTGTGCCTTTCCAAATCATGTCCAATCAATTGAATTTAACACAGGTGGACTCCAATCAAGTTGTAGAAACATCTCAAGGATGATCAATGGAAACAGGATGCACCTGAACTCAATTTCGAGTCTCATAGCAAAGGGCCTGAATACTTATGTAAATTAGGTATTTCTGAATAAATGTGCAGCATTTTCTAAAAACCTGTTTCAGGCTTTGTCATTATCAGGTATTGTGTGTAGATTGATGAGGGAAAAATTATTTAATCCATTTTAGAATAAAAGGCTGTAACGTAACAAAATGTGGGAAAAGTCATGGGGTCTGAATACTTTCCGAATGCACTGTAAGTGAATTATATATACAAAAAGTTATGTGATTTCTAAACAATTCACCCGATAAGGAGGAAAATACCCTCAAATTAAAGATGACTGTCTTTTTACTTTTTACCTCATAGTCATTGTATAATTTCAAATCCAAAGTGCTGGATTAAAGAGCCAAGACAACAACAAATGTATCACTGTCTCAGTACTTTTGGAGCTGACTGTAACTGTTGTGCCTGTTTCCAACAGCCACAAGTTAACGGTGCAGAAGAACAAAGACATAAAGACGATTTTCACCAGCACAAATAGTGTCACAAATCCACAATTACACTTAATGACTGAACAAAGTCACTGCTGGCTGGCCTTTGACCCTTGGTTTATTAGGAGCTTTAATGATGAACATAACTCTGTCAGCAGGGGAGGACTGGGGACTGAAGGCTCAGGGGTGGGAGGAGGACAGGTGCCCATCATGGTTTGGGTCAATTCCATTTTAATTCCAGCCAAGTCAGGAAGAACACTGCAATTCCCATTCCAATTCCAAAATCTTCTTATTGAAAAACATTGGATAGAATTTCAGTGTGCTTCCTGAATTGAAATGGAATTGACCCCAACCCTGGTGCCCACTAAGGTTTATGTCTCAAAAGGGATGACAGCTTTACCAGGTCAAACGATTAGAAGCAGGTGCAATTGTGGGATTTGAACCCAGTCCCTGCTTGAGAAGGCAATGTCCTTCCAAGAAGCAATTCCTAATTGGGCTGAGGGCGATGTTGATTTTAACCTGTTAAGTCTATAGGGGCGCTATTTCATTATTGGATAAAAAAACGTGCACGTTTTAAGCGCAATATTTTGTCACGAAAAGATGCTCGACTATTTATATAATTGACAGCTTTGGAAAGAAAACAGTCTAACGTTTCCAAAACTGCAAAGATATTATCTGTGAGTGCCACAGAACTCATTCTACAGGCGAAACCAAGATGAAACTTCAAACAGGAAATGAGCAGAATCTCTGAAGCTCTGTTTTCAAATGTCTCCTTATATGGCTGTGAATGCAGCAGGAACGAGCCTGCGCTTTCTGTCGTTTCTTCAAGATGTCTGCAGCATTGTGACGTATTTGTAGGCATATCATTGGAAGATTGGCCATAAGAGACTACATTTTCCAGGGGTCCGCCCGGTGTCCTTTGTCTAAATTGGTGCGTAATTTTCAGTTGCGGTCATTTTCTCCTGGGATTCAGAACAGAAAGCACACTTCCACGAAGGATATATCATCGAAGAGATATGTGAAAAACACCTTGAGGATTGGTTCTAAACAACGTTTGCCATGTTTCAGTCGATATTATGTTAATTTGGAAAAAAGTTCGGCGTATTGATGACTGGATTTTCGTTTTTTTTTGGTAGCCAAACGTGACGCACCAAACAGAGCGATTTCTCCTAAACAAATAATCTTTCAGGAAAAACTGAACATTTGCTATCTAACAGAGTGTCCTCATTGAAAACATCTGAAGTTCTTCAAAGGTAAATTATTTTATTTGAATGCTTTTCTGGTTTTTGTGAAAATGTTGCCTGCTAAATGCTAACGTTAATGCTAACGATAAATGCTACGCTAGCTAGCTACTGTTACACAAATGATTGTTTTCCTATGGTTGAGAAGCATATTTTGAAAATCTGAGATGACAGTGTTGTTAACAAAAGGCTAAGCTTGAGAGCTAGCATATTTATTTAATTTCATTTGCGATTTTCATGAATAGTTAACGTTGCGTTATGGTAATGAGCTTGAGTCTGTATTCACGATCCCGGATCCGGGATGGGTAGATCAGAGAAACTCACAGGTCGAGAGTGTCCTACAAAAGGACAATGTACTAGACAACAGTCACATTCAAGGAGTGATTGCTGTGGATTTCACAAAGCTACAGTCAGCCACATAAAATGGATCGATTGCTGTGGATTTCACAAAGCTACAATCATTCACATAAAATGGATTGATTGCTGTGGATTTCACAAAGCTAGTCACATTCAAGGAGTGATTGCTGTGGATTTCACAAAGCTACAGTCATTCACATAAAATGGATCGATTGCTGTGGATTTCACAAAGCTACAATCACATTTAAGGAGCGATTGCTGCTCATTTCACAAAACTACAGTCACATTCATGGAGCGATTGCTGTGGATTTCACAAAGCTACAGTCACATTCTAGGAGCATTTGCTGTAGATTTCAAGAAGCTACAGTCATATTCACAGAGCGATTGCTGTGGATTTCACAAAGCTACAGCCACATTCACAGAGCGATTAGTGTGGATTTCACAAAACTGTTGGTTGCAGTCACTGTAAAGTTTCCAAATCCTAATATTGATATTACAAAAGGATGTTATAATCTGTTGTAATGAGAATATTGTGTCATGGATCTTTTACAGGAAACAGAAGCACAGGTCCACATGTCCACATATTCCAGTTACGTATTGGCATGCCCCCAGACTTGGAGGGAAGCTAAAGTCATTCCAAATCAAATTTAAATCAAATCAAATGTATTTATATAGCCCTTCTTACATCAGCTGATATCTCGGAGTGCTGTACAGAAACTCAGCCTAAATCCCCAAACAGCAACCCAAGAATAGTAAAGCCCCCTTTACTGGATCAAATATCCAACCAATCAGCCTGTTACCAACCCTTAGTAAACTTTTGGAAAAATTGTGTTTGACCAGATACAATGCTATTTTACCGTATTTTACAGTAAACAAATATTTTACAGTTAACAAACTTCCAGCATTCTTATAGGGAAGGACATTCAACAAATGATGATTGGCTTAGAGATATTGATGATACAAAGATTGTGGGGGCTGTTTTGTAAGAATTCAGTGCAGTTTTTGACATTATTGATCATAGTCTTCTGCTGGAAAAACATATGTGTTATGGATTTACACCCCCTGCTACATTGTGGATAAAGAGTTACTTGTCAAACAGAACACAGAGGGTGTTCTTTAATGGAAGCCTTTCCAACATAATCCAGGTAGAATCAGAAATTCCCCAGGGCAGCTGTCTAGGCCCATTACTTTAAAAAATCTTTACTAATGACATGCCGCTGGCATTGAATAAAGCCAGAGTTTCTATGTATGCGGATGACTCAACTCTATACATGTCAGCTATTACAGCGACTGAAATGACTGCGACTGAAATGACTTAACAAAGAGTTGCAGTTAGTTTCGGAGTGGGTGGCAAGGAATAAGTTAGTCCTAAATATTTCCAAAACTATAAGCATTGTATTTGGGACAAATCATTCACTAAACCATAAACCTCAACTAAATCTTGTAATAAATAAACTGTCATGGTCAAAACATATTGATACAACAGTAGCTAAGATGAGGAGAGGTATATCAATAATAAAGTGCTGCTCTGACAGCACTATCAACAAGGCATGTCCTACAGGCCCTGGTTTTGTCGCACCTGGACTACTGTTCAGTCGTGTGGTCAGGTGCCACAAAAAATAACTTAGGAAAATTGAAATAGGCTCAGATCAGGGCAGCACGGCTGACCCTTGGATGTACACAGAGAGCTATATTAATAATATGCATGTCAATCTCTCCTGGCTGAAAGTGGAGGAGAGATTGACTTCATCACTACTTTTATTTATGACATGTTGAATGCACCGAGCTGTCTGTCTAAACTACTGGCACACAGCTCGGAAACCCAATGCATACCCCATAAGACATGCCACAAGAGGTCTCTTCCCAGTCCCCAAGTCCAGAACAGACTATGGGAGGCACACAGTACTACATAGAGCCACGACTACATGGAACTCTATTTCACATCAGATAACTGACACAAGCAGTAAAATTAGATTTAAAAAAACAGATAAAATATCCCTTATGGAACAGCGGGGACTGTAAAGCAACACAAACATAGGCACAAACACATGCATACACACACACACACAATAACATGCACACTATACACACATGTACACATGGATTTTGTACTGTAGATATGTGGTAGTGGTGTAGGGGCCCGAGGGCACACAGATGCAATCTTCAAACCCCAATATTTCCTTCTCATATTGAAAGAAATCAGCCAATTATAGTGAGGTATCAAACCTGCTACTTTAACCTTTACCTGTCCAACTCAGGTCATTGTTGTCATCGCTGCAGATCAGGCTGTGTGACTTCCTCTAATCCCTTCCTCCCCATGTCAACACAGTGTCAATCTCACAGGTCTCCTCTATAAGCCGGGACTGTGGTCCACTGCTATGCCATGCATCATGCCCCAGCCATGATCTGAAGGAGGGGGTCGAGGGGGTGGAGTCAGAGGGATGGAGGACGAGGAGAAGTATGAAAACATCCATAATTAGCAGATTTAAATAAAGTCAACTTTCCAGCCATCTGCCTAGTGTTTGGGAGGGATATGGGTGGAGGGATAGGGCTGGAGGGAAAAGGGGGACAGGAGGGAGTAAGCGGGGCTGCCTAAGAAGGCTAATAAAGCTGAGAGGTGAAACCACTTATTTTCATTTCAGTATCCTAGAAGTTGCTCTCCCAGGCAGGACAGGAGCCAAAAGAAGCTCAAGTTAAACCTGTCTCACTGGACTCCGGGATCAAAATGTAGAATACAATGTGCCATTCACCGATTAGAAAGAGAACGTGACCTCCCAGCAAACTTGTGCTGTCTCTCTTGTCGTGATGTGTGTTTTGTGTATATTTCTTTTTTTAACCCCAGCTTCCGTCCCCTCCCCCCCAGGAGGCCTTTTGCTTCTTGGTTGCCTTTTTTGCTTTTTTTTTGGTCATTGTAAATAAGAATTTGTTCTTAACTTGCCTAGTTCAAAGGAAGGTTAAATAAACAAAATACAAAAACAGGGAACATCCAGGGTACGATGATGTTCCAGGGACGTCCTAACGACACAGTTTTGTTTGCTGTGCTCTAAAAACACATTATAGAACACAAACTTATAAAATGAGTCAAATACACAGACACTTCTCACTACATTATTTATTAGACTAAAGTATGGGGTGCCATATGAGTTGGGCACCCGAGTGGCGCAGCAGTCTAAGGCACTGCATCTCAGTGCTAGAGGCATCACTACAGACCCTGGTTCGATCTTGGGCTGTATCACAACCGGCCGTGATCCAGAGTCCAATAGAGTGGTGCACAATAGGCCCAGCGTCATCCGTGTTAGGGGAGGGTTTGGCCCAGCGTCATCCGTGTTAGGGGAGGGTTTGTCCCAACGTCATCCGTGTTAGGGGAGGGTTTGGCCCAACGTCATCCGTGTTAGGGGAGGGTTTGGCCCAGCGTCATCCGTGTTAGGGAAGGGTTTGGCCCAGCGTCATCCGTATTAGGAGAGGGTTTGGCAGGGGTAGGCCGTCATCGTAAAATAACAATTTGTACTCAACTTACCTAGTTACAGTTGAAGTCGGATGTTTACATACACTTAGGTTGGAGTCATTAAAACTCGACAAATTTCTTGTTAACAAACTATAGTTTTGGCAAGTTGGTTAGGACATCTACTTTGTGCAAGAGACAAGTAATTTTTCCAACAATTGTTTACAGACAGATTATTTAACTGTATCACAATTCCAGTGGGTCAGAAGTTTACATACACTAAGTTGGATGTGCCTTTAATAGCTTGGAAAATTCCAGAAAATGAAGTCATGGTTTTAGAAGCTTCAGATAGGCTAATTGACATAATTTGAGTCAATTGGAGGTGTGCATGTGGATGTATTTCAAGGCCTACCTTCAAACTCAGTGCCTCTCTGCTTGACATCATGAGAAAATCTAAAGAAATCAGCCAATACCTCAGAAAAAAATTGTAGACCTCCACAAGTCTGGTTCATCCTTGGGAGCAATTTCCAAATGCCTGAAGGTACCACGTGCTATCTGTACAAACAATAGTACGCAAGTGTAAACATCATGGGCCCATGCAGCCGTCATACCGCTCAGGAAGGAGACGCGTTCTGTCTCTTAGAGATGAACGTACTTTGGTTCGAAAAGTGCAAATCAATCCCAGAAGAACAGCAAAGGACCTTGTGAAGATGCTGGAGAAAACAGGTCCTATATCGACATAACCTGAAAGGCTGCTCAGAAAGGAAGAAGCCACTGCTCCAAAACCGCCATAAAAGCCAGACTACGTTTGCAACTGCACATGGGGACAAAGATCATACTTTTTGAAGAAATGCCCTCTGGTCTGATGAAACAAAAATATAACGGTTTGGCCATAATGACCATCGTTATGTTCGGAGGAAAAAGATGGAGGCTTGCAAGCCAAAGAACACCATCCCAACCATGAGGCACGGGGGTGGCAGCATCATGTTGTGGGGGTGCTTTGCTGCAGGAGGGACTGGTGCATTTCACAAAATAGATGGCATCATGAGGTAGGACAATTATGTGCATATATTGAAGCAACATCTCAAGACATCAGTCAGGAAGTTAAAGCTTGGTCACAAATGGGTCTTCCAAATGGACAATGACGCCTAGCATGCTTCCAAAGTTGTGGCAAAATGGCTTAATGACAACAAAGTCAAGGTATTGGAGTGGAAATCACAAAACCCTGACCTCAATCCTATAGAAAGTTTGCGGGCAGAACTGAAAAAGCGTGTGCGAGCAAGGAGGCCTACAAACCTGACTCAGTTACACCAGCTCTGTCAGGACGAATGGGCCAGAATTCACCCAACTTGTGGAAGGCTTCCTGAAAAATTTGACCCAAGTTAAACAATTTAAAGGCAGTGCTACCAAATACTAATTGAGTTTATGTGAACTTCTGACCCACTGGGGATGCGATGAAAGAAATAAAAGCTGAAATAAATCATTGTCTCTACTATTATTCTGACATTTCACATTCTTAAAATAAATAGGTGATCCTAACTGACTTAAGACTGTGCATTTTTACTTGGTTAAAATGTCAGGAATTGTGAAAAACTGAGTTTAAATGTATTTGGCTAAGGTGTATGTAAACTTCCAGACTTCAACTGTATATAAAGGTTAAATAAATAAATAAAATAAAACATTATTTGTCCCTCCTGAAACTGTAGAATATGGATCTACAGTCGCTGACGTGCCCCACACCACCCCTAGAATAGACTGTGGATCTACAGTGGCTGATGTGCATCAATCCACCCTGGGAAAAGACTGTGGATCTACAGTTGTTGACGTGCATCACACCACCCTGTGAATAGACTGTGGATCTACAGTCGCTGACGTGCATCACACCACCCTGGGAAAAGACTGTGGATCTACAGTCTTTGAGGTGCATCACACCATGGGAAAATAGTCAAAGGAGGAAATGAGAACACCAGATCCGATTGCCTTGTTTGAGTTCCTGAATAAAGTGACCAAGGACCAAGAGAATGCCTCTATCCACAAACGTAGTGCTCTGAAATTAGGGACAAAACATTCTGTCAGAGCTCATGATTGATCAGTCTGGACTGTTTTGTCAAAATTCTGCCATCCTTACATCCACTCCCCCCAGGCACTTCCTATAATCAAAGGCCCAGTGCCCACCCATGGCTAATTACATATTAAAATAAACTTCAGCAAGGCCTGATTTAAAGCAGCCTCCCTTGGACCTGAGCAACACAAAGGGTGAGTCCCAGATGAGACCCTATTCCCTATTTAGTGCACTACTTTTGACCAGGTTCCAATAGGGGGAATAGAGTGCCATCTGGGACACAGCCATAGAGATAGATAAAGAGAGAGATCCAGATCAATATTGAAGGGGCCACTATTGTTTGCTAAAATGCCAGAGAGGGTGAGATAAATCAGATAGCTGAGGGAAGAGAAGAGACCCGCGATCTTGTTCTCACGGCTCCCCGGGCCACTGCACTCAGAACAGACACACCTGGCCTAACAAAGCCCAGGAACAGTGGGAGGGACAGACACACACACGCAAACACAGATGCATGCTCACTCACTCACATGCTCACACAGACGCTCACACACAACCAATGTTAGACACGCTTTTGAACCGGATGCATTTCACTAACATTATTGTATATACTATGGTACACATGCAAAACCGGAGGGTAAAGCAGCACATTTACATGTATGTGTATCTGCAGCTGCAGGCTCATTCTCTTAGGTTATACAGGGTGGACAGAGATGCAGGCATTGTCAGAACACTGAGGAAGTACCCTGGAGGTTTATACGTGCTGAGCCACTCTTGTGATTCTTCTGTGAAGATGCAGTAGACTGTTAAAGATCACTACCAGACTGTAAAGTCAACAGTACCTCAACGTGCCAGTTTGTAGAATGTGTCTTCACAGCACAAGGCACCTGTAACCATACAGGAAAAGCCCACTTGCACTCTCAGCCTTTGGGTTTGCAGATGGCTCTTCAGGATGCGTCAGTGTGCCAGACCACACCGCATTACGGTACCTAAAGAGTGCTGAAGGAGAGCCAGCTTCCAAACTTCACAGAATAGGATAAAAAAGGGGATATGTAACTGAGAGATGACTGAATTGGGGGTGGTGAGAGATGGGAAATAATCAGTTTAGGGGGAAAGCGACGTGTGAGACTAACCGAATAATCACACCGAGGGGCTGAAGTCCAAACTTACAGGGTTACAGCTTTCTCTGAATAAACTCTCACTTTTTCACTTTTTCACTCCTCCCCTCCTCCCCTTCTCCCCTCCTCCCCTCCTCCTCTCCTCTTCACTCCTTATCCCCTCCTCTTCACTCAATTTCCCCTCCTCCTCACTCCTACTCCCTTTCTCCCCTCCTCCTCCACTTCTCCCCTCCTCCTCTCCCCTTCTCCCCTCGTCCTCCCTCCTTCTCCTTTCCTCCCCTCTCCTCCTCCCTCCTTCTCGACCCAGTTCTTAATCATCTGTTGTTGGATTCCTCCTTAAATCATCCTGTCACTTCTCACACTCAGCGCCTGTGGAGCGTGAGCCGAGCCTGAGCTGGTTTCAATGTGAGTCCCGGTAGAAGTTAATACGTTTGTGATAAATTCTGCTGAGTCTGGCTGAAGCTGGAGCTGATTTGGAAGCGGTGTTTGCTTTCGGCTCCTGCCTTGATTACCTACCCAGCTACCTCTCGTCCTAGACTTCATTGGGAAAACACAAAGAGAGCCTCTGTTTTCCACTCTGACCCCTGATGCAACACGACCCCATGCAGAGAGAAGCCTGCTATTGTTGCTTCTTAGAGGGCTTAGGTTACAGGTGGGCCCAGGTATTAAAAAGATAACACTGACGTGGTGAATGCATGGCCGCTGGCTACTGCAAGAGTATATGTGGTGTCAAGGGGGAAAAGTAGATTTAATTTCTTGCCGGTACAGGACACAAAAGTGCATGCACATTTTTTTATACTACAACAATGACAGGGTAGCCTACTCTGCTGACACTGACAAACAGATCAATACAAATGATGTTGTCTGATCCGTATAATCAGCCTACGAAAAAGGGAGACACAAATACAATATGATATCCATCTAACCTGGAGGAGGAAATTATTGTCCAAAAACAAACAAAAGTGGCACTGACCCAATGAAAAAGACAGTGAATATGCACATTTGCCTGGGATATGGCCGATTGCATTTTTTAATATTGCATATGCATGGCTGGGACTCTCTGCTTTTCACGGACAGTCACAACTCAACAATAATCTATTTGGTATTTGCAGCGTGCTGCCCAAATTGCAGGCCCTTCCGACAGTAGTCTATGCTATTTAAAACTATCCACAGCATTTTAAAGAAGCTAATGATCCTCTGTGGCCAAATCATGCTTTCTGGGGTATTAGCCTATTTTCAATGAGTGTGTTTATTTATGTATAGAGAGGAGTAAGCTCTATATCATTTTGCCAATTTAATTCAATTGACTTTAGTTTCCTCCAGCCTTGTGGACACACCATCTAGGCGTTTTAATATGATGTTTTCATCTGATGGTCAAACAATCATCTAACCAAGGCGCTCCTGCAGGCTACACGTGCACATTCGTCCACCCACAAAAAAAATTCAGCATCCAAACCTCAACAGTGCGCTGTGCACCCGCAATCTGATGAATGGAATGAGGCATCTGTTATAAAACAACTACTTGTATTGTAATGACATTCTGCGATTGTCATTAGGCCTACATTTGTAGCCTAATTGATGAAGCCACTGTTGTCCTGCTTCGACTTCGGTCTCGGCCACAAATCTCTGCATTGACAAAATGTAAGTGTTCTCCTCAAACCACAATGCAATTTGGAGCGTATACCACCCAGTTTCCTGTCAATTTGGAGCGTATACCACCCAGTTTCCTGTCAATTTGGAGCGTATACCACCCAGTTTCGTGTCAATTTGCTAATGTTTCATGTGGCTGACCTGCAGTAATGTTAACTAATGGTGTAGTAGCCCATAGGTTTTCTGCAGTAATGTTAACTAATGGTGTAGTAGCCTATAGGTTTTCTGCATTAGTTGTGATTGGCTCACGTTTTAAAGATATGGAGCACCACACTATTTATTTTGCAGGATGCCGTAATGGACCTATTGCCTTACTCTCACCCTGGTGGTGTCCCTAGTGAATGCTTGGGAAACACATCAGGAACTTATGGAAGGGAGTCTGCCTGATCCACAACATCAACACCATGACAGTAAGGGCAGGAAAATGTGACATTTCATTAGAGAGAGTCACAATCTGATTTAGTCCAACTAAATGTAAAATGTAGAAATTAAATATTGTAGAAATGAAATGCTTGAGCAATTGGTTTGTGGATTAAGGACCAGCCCCTGTTCCTCTTGTGTAATTACAAAACCCTCTCAACGGACCACTGAGCTCGACATAGACGTATTGCAGCATGATCATTATTGGTTATTTTCTAGGACCTACTCTACTTTTTCAGACAAGTCTTCATTGTACCTGGAGAGAAATGACTCCCAGTCGTAGAGGGGCTGACTGGTAGCTAGCAGCTAGCAGCTACACCATAAGTGACAATGGCATTTAGTAAAACAAACCTCGCAGCCATTTAATAGTCATCCGTGGTAACCTTTGGAAAACGGCATGATGTTGGTAAGCACCCGTTTGGCCATCATTAACCAGCTGGAAATGAGTAGAGCCTTTCACTGCCAGACAAAGTGATTGGACGGCATCCGCCAGTAACCCAACACAGCGGCCAATTAGAGATAATTTAAGACTAAAGTAATTTGGACAGTTTTTCTGGATGTGACTGTAGAGGTCTTGTTGCCGTTGTTGAACACATACAAATGAGCAAGCGAGTGAAGGGGATATTTTGACAGGTTCATGGAGAGACAGAGGTTATATGTTGCCTAACATCCCTGTGTTGATTTGAGGTAAAGTAATGGGGTTAAGCGAGGTCTAGCTAGCACGGTTGTGGATTACCAGAAAAAATTCATTGGGCACAGACGTCAATTCATCGTCTATTCCACATTGGTTCAATGTAATTGAATTGAAATGACGTGGGAACAACGTTGATTCAACCAGTGTGTGACCAGTGGAAAATTTAACAAAACAAAGGGTCTCTCAACTTCAACTCACCTGTCCCCCAATTACCTTTCCATAAACATGCTGAATCGCTGCATGAACACAGAGGATAAATGTACCTAGGTGGTCGGACTTCCCCACTTAAGAAATCTGACGATTGTTCTTGTAGGAAAACAGTGCAAAATTTGTCCAGCAGCCAAAGAACATAAGGTCTTTAGTCTGGGCATGCTTTACTGAGAACATTCAACTTTGGTGCTTTCATTTATTACTTTACAAAATTGTGGGAGAAGTTGTGGATAAAAATTGAAATGTAATTCTTTACACTTACAGTACCAGTCAAAAGGTTAGACACACATTTTTCTTAATTTTTTTACTATTTTCTACATTGTAGAATATTAGTGAAGACATCAAAACTATGAAATAACATATATGCAATCATGTAAACAAAAAAGTGTTAAACAAATCAAAATATTTTTTAGACGACAGCGTCGCACACTGTTGACATTCTCTCAACCAGCTTCACCTGGAATACTTTTCCAACAGTCTTGAAGGAGTTCCCACATATGCTGAGCACTTGTTGGTTGCTTTTCCTTCACTCTGCGGTCCAACTCATCCCAAACCGTCTCAATTGGGTTAAGGTCAGGTGATTGTGGAGGCCAGGTGATCTGATGCAGCACTCCATCACTCTCCTTCTTGGTCAAATAGCTCTTCCACAGCCTGGAGGTTTGTTTTGGGTCATTGTCCTGTTGAAAATCAACTGATAGTCCAACTAAACGCAAACAAGATGGGATGGCGTATCCTTGCAGAATGCTGTGGTAGCCATGCTGGTTAAGTGTGCCTTGAATTCTAAATAAATCACTGTGTCACCAGAAAAGCACCCCCACACCATCACAACACGTCCTTCGTTCACCTACTCTGCGTCTTACAAAGGGACAGCGGTTGGATCCAAAAATCTCAAATTTGGACTCATCAGACCAAAGGGCAGATTTCCATCGGTCTAATGTCCATTGCTCGTGTTTCTTGGACCAAGCAAGTATCTTCTTCTTACTGGTGTCCTTTAGTAGTGGTTTCTTTGCAGCAATTCTATCATGAAGGCCTGATTCACACAGTCTCCTCTGAACAGTTGGTGTTGAGATGCGTCTGTTACTGGAACTATGTGAAGCATTTATTTGGGTTGCAACCTGAAGTGCAGTTAACTGTAAGGAACTTATCCTCTGTAGCAGAGGTAACTCTGGGTCTTCCTTTCCTGTGGTGGTCCTCATGAGAGACAGTTAAC
>NW_027258887.1:0-49162 GCF_045791955.1 Oncorhynchus clarkii lewisi | reverse complement strand
CAAACTTCACATTGCTTCTGATAAATTCTATTTTATATTGTATTTTTTTAAGAGAGATACTATAAATACAACATTTTATTTAAATAATAAATGACGAATGAAAAACTTTAAAATGACACTTGAATAGATAGTTACCTCTGTTTGGTTTCCATGTCTGTAGTCCGCCCAGAGCATCTTAGCATGCTTCATATTCCAGTTAGTTCTGTTGGGTTTCCATGTCTGTATTCCGCCCGGAGCATCTAATGAAATATGTTCACAGCATATGCCATGTCCAGAGAAGGCATCAGGAGGCCGGGGAGTCAGAATAAGTTAATTAAACGCTGAGGTGGTAACTAGGCATGGCATTGGGCTGCCCTTCGGCTATTAGACAAAGTCACTCACACTACAATGCTCGCGCACGCTCTGGTGAGAAAACAAACCTCAACCCGGACCAGTAGAGGCCAAAGAACACCCATGTGGCCATTATTTTTTTAGGATTTGGTTTTAGATTACATTAGAAAACTTTATTATCCTTATTTCCCTCTATGGGTTGAAATGTCACATTTTGTCGTTCTCAAATAATTCTGAAGTGTCATTAAAAATTCCCTGTGAGTCAATGTATTCCTGACTGTCCTCATCCGTCCCTGTCAGTAATTTAGTGGCCGATCTTCAGTGCATACTGCATAAAAGCCAGACATGACCAGTATCTCTCTTTGGGGTTGGAACATGGTTTGCCAATCACACATAGAGACTTTGGTGTGAGCCCAGGGGAATACTGGATGAATACTGGATGTGAAAAGACAGAGGACTTTGACATCTCTTCTGTTTCCTCTTTGGCTTCTAACCAGCCTTGCCTGGATTCTGTCTTAAGGTCCTAGAGGGCAGAGGGTGATTTAGTTAGAGTAGACCTTTCATGCAGACATACAGTATGTAGGCTATGTCTTATGAGTCTATGAAGTTTATGATGAAAGTGATTTGTTTTCGATAGACGTTTGTGCCATTTAGGATGAAAGCTTGTGACAGAGGCCTAGGGATCATTGTAGAAATAGTTCTGTCTGATGAGACAAGACAGAACCATCATATCCACTTTCGCGTTTCCTCATCTCACATGTCAATAAGCAACACTGATCTTTGCTGATTATTCTCCAGTGTCATGTGACCACGTTGCCTGCGGCTTCAGGGAGGTGCTTTCATCAAGTCCTGCCTGTCCTTTGTGGATTATGATGATGCATAGGAACCATCTATCTGGACCATCATAAACTCCACACTTCTTCAATTTGAGCTATTGTCATTTTTCGAAGTGAAAGAAACTAGAGGAGCTGGGATCATATGAAAAGATCTGTTTTTATATCTGCAGGCATCCTCAACCGTGGAGGTGTTTGAGAGAAAATGACTCGCATCCCGCTGAGGTAGATGATCTGTCAATGGAGCTCCAACTGTAGTTGCTCTAATTTGTCTGTTTGAGGAGCCAGATTCTCACCCCAAGGGGGTTTTACTTCATAGCATGTGGGGAAGAGAGGAAGTGCTTAGGCTGTTAGCAAGCTGTGCTGGAATCAAACAGGCCTTGAATGACATACAGTTGAAGTCGGAAGTTTACATACACCTTAGCCAAATACATTTAAACTCAGTTTTTCACAATTCCTGACATTAATCCTAGTTAAAATTTCCTGTCTTAGGTCAGTTAGGATCACCAATTTATTTTAAGAATGTGAAATGTCAGAATAATAGTAGAGATAATTATTTCTTTCAGCTTGTATTTCTTTCATCACATTCCCAGTGGGTCAGAAGTTTACATACACTCAATTAATATTTGGTAGCATTGCCTTTAAATTGTTTAACTAGGGGCAAATGTTTTGGGTAGCCTTCCATGAGCTTCCTACAAGTTGGGTGAATTTTGGCCATTCCTCCTGACAGAGCTGGGGTAACTGAGTCAGGTTTGTAGGCCTCCTTGCTTGCGCACGCATTTTCACAAATGTTCTATGGGATTGAGGTCAGGGCTTTGTGATGGCCACTCCAATACCTTACCTTTGTTGTCCTTAAGCCATTTTGCCACAAATTCGGAAGTATGCTTGGGGTCATTGTCCATTTGGAAGACCCATTTGCGACCCAGCTTTAACTTCCTGACTGATGTCTTGTGATCTTTTTTGTGAAGTGCACCAGTCCCTCCTGCAGCAAAGCACCCCCACAACATGATGCTGCCACCCCCGTGCTTCACGGTTGGGATGGTGTTCTTCGGCTTGCCACGGCTCTTCTAAAGCCATGACATAATTTTCTAGAATTTTCCAAGCTGTTTAAAGGCACAGTCAACTTAGTGTATGTAAACTTCTGACCCACTGGGATTGTGATACAGTGAATTATAAGTGAAATAATCTGTCTGTAAACAATTGTTGGAAAAATGACTTCTGTCGTGTACAAAATAGATGTCCTAACTGACTGCCAAAACTATTGTTTAACAAGAAATTTGTGGAGTGGTTGAAAACAAGTTTTAATGATTCCAACCTAAGTGTATATAAACTTCCGACTTCAACTGTACAGTTTCAAACACATCTACATTGACTGAACCTGGGAACTACTTCCATCATCCTTGATAGAAAAAATGTATACCGGTATTCTATTTTTATAAATTGCAGGAAGCATGTCAGTGACACTCGCAGTTATATTGTCTTTAATTAGTGCATCATAAAAATGTGTGTGTGTCTCGGTGTGTCTCTTTGTGTGTGTGTGTGTGGCATCAGTTCCATCAACACTAATCAACTCAGTTAAAGTAAAGATTCACCCATTTTGAATGATATATCGTATGTGTGCATCTTTGAGCTATTCACCATGCAAGCAGGCAGGAATACAGCCGGTATGATGCGTCATACCGGCTGTATTTCTGCCTGCTTGAACGGCGAAGCACTCAGATGCACATGAAAATATGAAGTGACCCCGGGAATCGATAGAACACATATACGATATGACATTCCGTTATCCACCACGTTTCTATTGTATCGGCCCACTGCTTCTCCAATCTCATCACCCAAATCTATAATATGATGGACTGTTTGAAAATAGAGATCTCTGAAAGAGCATTTGTCCTCGGATGGGGCCACAGTGTCTCCTGACCCCTCCTGTCTCAGCCTCCAGTATTTATGCTGCAGTAGTTTATGTGTCGGGGGGCTAGGGTCAGTTTGTTATATCTGGAGTACTTTTCCTGTCCTATTCGGTGTCCTGTGTGAATCTAAGTGTGCTCTCTCTTCATTCTCTCTTTCTTTCTCTCTCTCGGAGGACCTGAGCCCTAGGACCATGCCTCAGGACTACCTGACATGATGACTCCTTGCTGTCCCCAGTCCACCTGGCCGTGCTGCTGCTCCAGTTTCAACTGCCTTATTATTATTGGACCATGCTGGTCATTTATGAACATTTGAACATCTTGGCCATGTTCTGTTATAATCTCCACCCGGCACAGCCAGAAGATGACTGGCCACCCCACATAGCCTGGTTCCTCTCTAGGTTTCTTCCTAGGTTTTGGCCTTTCTAGGGAGTTTTTCCTAACCACCGTGCTTCTACACCTGCATTGCTTGCTGTTTGGGGTTTTAGGCTGGGTTTCTGTACAGCACTTTGAGATATCAGCTGATGTACGAAGGGCTATATAAATAAATTTGATTTGATTTGGTCTAATGAACTGAAACTGCCATGTAGAAGCTATGTTGTGCTGATGGGCTGAGCGGTTTGCTGTGGTGTATAGTGTCCCAGAGGCATGCATTCATGGCCGTTGATTGAATGATAGTCAACATGCCATTTTTTTAAAGCGATAATCCTTAGTTTAGCTTTAAGACAATATATTCTCCCTGATGTCGCTCATTCTTTTATAGCAGGTTTCCAGGTGCATTCTCTCTAATTCTGGTGTCACGTCTACTCCCGCTTCCCCCCCTTCAGCGCCCGACGTTGCGGTCTACTAACCACCGGTCCTGGCAACCAGAATTGCGCACACCTGGCAACCAAAATTGTGCACACCTGGCAACCAAAATTGTGCACACCTGCTCCCCATCGTTACACACACCTGGACTTCATCACCACCCTGATTACTCTCCCTTCATATAGCCCTCAGTAAGTCTCATTCATCAGGCAGTATTGGTTTTTGGTTCCTGTTTGGTATTAACGTCATGATTACTATTAAACACACCTTCTGTGCCTGTTTCCCTGCATATATGTTACATCTGGTCCTGGTAGTGGGTACCCACAGGGATGAAGATTTGTATTTTCACCCAGCACTAACATACCAGATTCAACTAACCAACAAGCCCCTTGATTAGCTGAATCAGATGTGTTGGCTGCACAGGATTAACAAGTGTGTATGCTTCAGTTTGCCATGTACTGTGTATTTAAATACTGTATTCTCGACAAAGCTCATTGTAATTTCTACTACTGTACATTGCATTGTAGTTACACTGTTTATACTGCACGTATAGATTGCATTTGGATTACTGTTACAGTGCTATTTAGGACATTTCTAAGTGACCCCAAACTTTTGAACAGTAGTGTACATTACTATTCAAGTCTATGACAGATCAACTTGTTTGTGTTATAAATTAGAGGCAGGAAATCTAACTGGCTGCGATAAGGCTGATTTGTGTGAAATAGAAAGATGGGAAACTGGGATGTCGCTATTCTCAGAGGAAATATTCTGGCATCTGTCCGTATGGTGAGGCGGACAGAGCAGGGAGCAACCTCCCTGGTGTAGTGTTGACAGAGACGTAGTTTTGACAAGATGGTACACAGCTTATTTCAGAAATGACTTTCGTAGCAGATTAGCAGAATTTATGAGATGTACAGGAAGCTAGGGATATGAAAGCAATAACATACCGCTCAGTCCATACTGCTGTTTGTCTACAAAGTCTTGCCCCCCCCTACAGATTTGTTGTGTGTGTGTGTGTGTGTGTGTGTGTAAGGCAGCCCTATCACAGAGAGCAACTCAAACACAACACACTTTATTTACACAGTAGTGGCAGAAACCTTCCCAATCAGTCAGTGCTATCTGGGACCCTTGAGACGTCCCTACTCTGATTTGAACACAATGAAGTTGACATTTCAAATGGTTATGGGTTAGGTAAGGGTTAAGGTTAGGGTTTAGGGTAGGGACATCCCAAGGATCCAAAACACCACTAACTTTTCCCAATCATACAGAAAATCAATTTCAGCGGGACAAACCACAGGTCAGAAGGGATAGCACTCACTACCTAGTTTCTCTCCTCTTTTAACGTCCGTCTTTTTCTTCCATTAAACTGTTGACTGTGGTTGGTGTTGCTGTCTCCTCAGCTTGCTGTGTCGTCCCTCCTTTGCCTTTATTTCACCATGATGGTTTGTTTTTCCGCATCAGTTTAAGGATCGATTGGCATCCAATCTACAGGCTGGTTGAGGTACTGCCTGTATCTGTACGCTCTGCTGGTTCACCACACACTGGACACAACATGTACAAGAATCATGAATTATTAAAGGTTTTGACTGTCTTTTATTTAGTTATTCAGACAGATCAACCCAATGCATTGTGGTCCCATCACAGTGTGTACATCAGAAGGTCTCAATCTCCCAGACAGCAAAGGATACAATGTAGAGACAGTGAAACCCAATCCATAGTCTGGGACAGGCATGTCTTAGCTCCATTTATTGCATTACAGAGAAGGCTACATTACTGTATGTGTGCAGAATAGCATCAGAGGGATAAGTCGCAGAAGAGGGAAGCATTCATGTGATTGGGACAGTTCAGCGATTTTACAAAACAACATATTTGTTTCCTTACTTTGAAGTCGTCTAAGGGAACACATATCTTGCTATGTAAAATCTCAGAACTCTCTCTTTAAGCTTGTGTGATTGTTATGTTGAGACAGAGAAACTGAGTAAATCACAGCTAGCCAATTAATAGTAGTCATTATTGACATTGGCGCCGTGTCTGTAGGAACCGGGGTCCTGGGGCCCGATGGGGGCGTTCTCGCCATAGTGGTGCTGGCGACCTTGGTCTGACGACCGGGCCAGGTCCATCCAGTAGGACAGGTCAGTCTCAAGCCTCTGTGGGATGGATGTACGACAAGAGATAAAACGTTAACGGAATCAAGCTAGAAGACTCGTGAACTTGTTTGAATGAGAGTGAATAGAGACAAGCTGTTAGACGACACAGTGTGTGTGTTTGTGTGACAGCTGCAGTTGGAGAGATCCAACTCGAGGACAACTGGAGATGCAATGAACTAACGTCATAGCAGATGCTTTGATCCAAGGTGACTTGCAGTACATCGAGTGCATACATTTTTGTTGTTGTATGGTAATGTATGACCCCAGCGGGAGATCAACTTAAAGCAGTGTAAACATGTCTGAATTATAGGTGAAGTCTTGGAAGGGGCGGTGTGTCAGAGTTAGAGTATGACTGGCGTTAGTGGGCAGCCGTACGTTTGTGCATGCTTTGTCTTGAACAATTAACTGACACGTTTTCTATTAGGCTTCATGTGACGAGAAGGTTTGGACAGGTCCGCCGCTGTTGGACGATGGACGCAGATGTGCGGGAAATATTACGGCCCCTCGTCGACTGATGTCGGAGCTGGGGTGAACTGACACACACACACAGGGGACAGCTGCGGAGCCCGGGTAAGAGACATGTGTTACAGATACCGGCATTAATCCAATCACACAGCCTCGCCGGCTGCCATATAAATATCAACACACACCTTATAATAGAGCTGTCTAGACGGCGGAGAGTGGTTGCGTTGTGTTGCTAAGACGTTGCTGTAGACGGGAAGTCATGTCTCTGTACAGCCTGGTTGAGTCTGAAGCAAACACAAAAGACTGACCTTTTCATATGTTCACCGATCATTCCTGTAAATGCCACCATGGGACTTATACAAGGATGGAGATATAGTCAGAGGTTCTATAACCATATTAAAGGGAAATAATTCAGATTAGATGAATGGTATAAGGAACATAACTAGGAACATAATAGGAATGTGCTGGTGCTGTGCTGTACATTCTTCCTGTAAGCCAGTTGTTTGTAATGTTACATGGATTTGTATATTTAAGCAATAAGGCATGAGGGGGTGTGGCATATGGCCAAAACACCATGGATAATAGCTGTTCTTGCACTGTGCCTGGATACAGCCCTTAGCCGTGGTATATTGGTCATAAACCACAAACAACCGAGGTGCCTTATTGCTATTATAAACTGATTACCATCATAATTAGAGCAGTAAAAATAAATATTTTGTCACACCTGTGGTATACCATCTGAAATAACACGGCTGTCAGCCAATCAGCATTCAGGGCTCAAACCACCCACTTTATAATACATGATAGTATATGATGCAGTTGTAGTTTACCAGATCGGATCACTCTCAGGACTGTAGGAATGCTTTACTGACCAATGGGTAAAGCGTCTGTGTGTGCAGAGTGCAGTGCATTGTGAAGGGTGCAGTGTACCTACCGCCTCGTCATACCCCATGTGCATGAACTGCATGATCCATTGCTGCACATCTGGCCTGCTGCGGTCCCAGATGTTCCTCTTGGGCCTCCGTAGGGAGGTCAGGAACTCTTTGGCCTTGGAGGGGGCCACCGCCACCCCCGCAGGCTTCGTACCTCCGCCCGCTAAGGAAATACAGGTAAGGAGAGGTCATGGGTCAAGGTGTGGCTGTAAAGAAGTCTATAAGCACACCTGTTTACCCACAGCAGAGTCTGAGGCAGGGGGAAGTGTGTAGGGAGCAGGGGAGCTGTCAGTGACTGAGAGACAGAGTGGTTCTGACCGACCAGCAGCAGCCAGGACAGACAGGAGAGGAGCCTAAAGGCTACATCAGCGACACTATAAATATCAACGGGTGTTTTTAGATTATTAATAAGACTCATGAAGCCATCATCATCTGAGACTGTCACTTATCAGTCCAGGCACTCATCCCACAGAGGACTGCGTGTGTTGCGTGCCATGGAGGTCTGTCTGAACATGACAGGGCTATTCAAAGCTAGACAAGTGTGAAAAGTTTACCGCCTGAGGTGGATTTGTCGATAAAGTTATTTATTTTTATTGAACCTTTTATTTAACTAGGCAAGGGAAAGGTGAATTGTTTTCCTGACATTAATGATGCAGACATGCGGATGTAGTTGTAATGAATACGATTGGAGACAAGAGTGCTGGTTTAAAGCGCAGGGCGCAGCAGGTGTTTGTTAGCGAAGGACCACAGGAGGAGGCAGGTAGCTGGGTCCAGGGGCAGGCAGAAGGTCATACACAGGGGGGTCCAAAAAGGTAACAGTACACACAGGGAAAAGGCTAATAACGTAGTCAGGGAGATCAGGCAAGAGGTTGACGACAGGAAATCTGACAGGCAGAAGTACAGGCAGGGAATAGGCAAAAAGGCGTCGTTAGTGAGGATGGCCAAACACCATGATACACAGGAGGACTAATATGGAACTAAACAGAGCTCCGAATAGAATGTGTATCAAAACAAACAATACCTCACAATGATGGGGTGCAAAGAAGTGAACTAAATAGTGTGTGATAATGACATACAGGTGTGTGAACAGGTGATCAGAATTCAGGTGATTAGGATCTGGAGAGTGAACTGCGTTCAGGGGGATCTATGTGTTTGAGAGCGCGAGCTGGAAGCAGACATTACAGTAGCGTGGCTCAGTGTAGTCAGTGTGTGTGTAGTCTCAGCTGTGAGATGTTTCTCATGAGAAACAGCCATAATCCATATTGCCATCTCTTTTCTTCAGTAGTCTGTGGAGCTTGTTCTCCCCTGCGCCATCTGTTGGAGACGCTCAGACAAAAGAGGTTAAATAAAGACAAATCAGATATATTCTACTTGATTTTAACATTACATCAGTTTGTATCCACTGTTATATCATTACTATGAAAGACGTACAGTGAGTGAACAACATGTTTGTATTAAGTTGCACCCCCTTTTGCCCTCAGAACTGCCTCAATTCGCCGGAGCATTTACTCTACAAGGTGCTGGCCCATGTTGACTCCTATGCTTTCCACAGTTGGGTCAAGTTAGCTGGATGCTTTTGGGTGGTGGACCATTCTAGATACACACGGGAAACGTTGCAGTTCTTGACACACTGCGCCTGGAACCTACTACCATACCCTGTTCAAAGGCACTTAAATCGTTTTGTCTTGCCCATTCACCCTCTGAATGGCACACACACACAATCCATGTCTCAATTGTCGCAGGGCTTAAAAATCCTTCTTTAACCTGATTTAACAAGTGACATCAATAAGGGATTCTAGCTTTCACCTGGATTCACCTGGTCAGTCTACTCTATGTCATGGAAAGAGCAGGTGTTTGGTACACTCAGTGTGTATCGTTGTTATGCCCTATGACAGAGAGAGAGTTCATGTAAGGAGTGTCTAGGAAATCTAATTCTGAAACATTTAAGTGTTACAATTCTCCTATTAAGATGTCAAACCAATGCAGTATACAAAAAACCTAGTATATCCCTCCCTTCATACCCATTCACCATGTCAATAATTAAAAAACACTTGAGTTAATCGAAGTGTTACCAAAGCAGGGATGGCAGGGGCGCAGGGTTGTGTTCCAAATGAAACAACTGCAAGTATGCTTGCTGTAGTTCCTCAACGGCACAGCTAGGAGCGCAAAAAAAAAAAAAAACATAATTGAAGACTCTTCTTTTAGTCATAAAAGTGCATTGACATTGCTTAGGAACTGTGCACACTTTGGAGAGGTGTGTGACCACTTGGAGTCACCAGTTAGTCCTCTCACTCAAACCATTTCAAATGTTTTTGTTGCACCTACCCCACATTCTCCAGAAATATTATCGTCACGTTACAGAATATATCCAGAGTATTTTCAGATTTTGTTTTCAACAAATGTGGCGAAAAGTACAGTAAAATGCACATAAAATCAACAGTGTAATGTTTGGATTCAGTCTTGTGTCAGGTGTGCCCAACTTTGGTCTAATCACCTCCCCATTATCTCCAAAACGGTTCCCTTTCAATTGTTACCATGATTATGCATATGCTTTTCATATTTATTCTGTAAGAAACATTTCCATGTAGCCCTATCCATACAGGCCCATTCCCACAAGTGTAAAGGGTAACGGATGTGTTGTATCAATGTGGTTATTTGATTGTAGTCTGGTTTGATGTTAGATGGCCGGTTCGAGAGGTAGAGAGCGGAGACCTTCCTCTAGCTAGCAGACAGTAGACGGTAGGAGGGTGATATTCACGGACAAACAATGTGACACGAGGGTGTGAAATCCTCCCTCCAGGAGCTGTGGTTTGGTTTGACCTCCTTTTGTCCTCCACACGCAAATACTTCAATCCACCCTCCCTTTTTTTTTTTACTCTCCCTCCCTCTTGCTGTTCTCTTGGTTTTACCTCTCCTTTTTTTTCTCCCTCTCTCTCTCTCTCTTAACCATTATTCTTTCTCCCGGTGAACTTCAAGAATCAAAGCTTCCGACAGAGCATCCAAGATGGTGGCTACAGGGCGGATAGAATAGCCACGGAACTCTTTCAAAATCAGATGTCACACTGTCCTCGAGAAGAATGAAAAAATCCAGTCTCTGCTGATCTCAGCAATTAAAAATGTAAAAAATAGAGAGATGGGAAAATGTATCGAGACAGGCGTGCAGGCACCCTTTTCCAAATCTCTGTTCTCTGTAACAGTTTTTGTCACGTGGCAACATACTATGACATTTGAATGCATCAACCTGCAAATGTACAGTATAAATGTGATGGGTCAGTGAGTACACTCAATCACAAATGTACAATATGAATGTGAGTGACGGAAGGGTTTTTTACCTGAGTGAGCGCAGTAGGAGAGGAAGGCCGTTAGCAGTAGAACCTGCAGACAGAGGTTGTGGAAAGCCATGGTCTCCGTCTCTGTCCCAGGCGTCTCTCTGAGTCTCGGGAAGCAGTGGGTAGAGGAAGCAGGAGGAGAATCAGGAGCAGTGGAAGCAGGAGTCTCCCCACAGGCCCAGAGAACAAACATTCCTCCCTAGAGGAAAACCTGCTTGTGCCGGTTCAGGAATGTCGGAAAAGGAAGACCCAGCCAAACAGAAGCACTCGGTCATTCTCTCTCGTTTAATGTGTGGGTGATATGTTTGTTGGATGGGTAACACTTTCTTTGGATAGTCCATCTGTAGATGCTCTACAGACCATCTACAAGCTATCAGTAACACTCCAACTAACCATAACCTAACCATAACCTAACCATAACCTTATTATGTCAAACAACTGTCAAGCCTGACCAATGATGTCATAGAAACACTGAGAACAGAAACATTTCCTCAAAGACAACACAGAAAACCTCCATATCATATTTCCTCCACACAGTCAGCAGTAAATTATAATTTTCCTGTGTGCGTTTTTCCGACCAAGTAGTAACTTAACAAATAGCATCATGATGCTGCAATCAACAAATCCGGGACCATGTTTATGGAACACCACTCAAGGAAGTTTTCCCCTGGGGCATGTTTCCATGCATAAAGAGCAAAATATCTCAAGGGAAGTACAGATGTTTCTGAACATGAAAAAACACCTCCCCACAGAGAAAAAAAAAAAACGTTTGAAATAAATGTAATTTCCTTACTTTTCTTTGAAGTTTGTCAGAGCCCCAATATCATGGAGACTAGTCCTCTCTACACAGGTAGGAGGCAGTAGATTTGATTTGAAATTGTCCCAATTCTGCACCCTTTTACCAGTACCAGTGAAAAGCTTGAACACACCTACTCATTCAAGGCTTTTTCTTTATTTGTACTATTTTCTACAGTGTAGAATAATAGTGAAGACATCAAAACTATGAAATAACACATATGGAAACAGGTAGTAACCAAAAAAGTGCTAAACAAATCTAAATATTATAGACAGTATTTGAGATTATTCACAGTAGCCACCCTTTGCCTTTGCACACTCTTGGAATTCTCTCTACCAGCTTCATGAGGTAGTCAATGCGTTTCAATTAACAGGTGTACCTTGTTTAAAGTTAATTTGTGGAATGTCTTTCCTTTTTAATGCATTTGAGCCAAATCAGGTGTGTTGTGACAAAGTAGGGGTGGTATACAGAAGATAGCCCTATTTTGTAAAAAAAAAGGCCACATTATGGCAAGAACATCTCAAATAAGCAAAGAGAAACGACAATCATTCATTACTTTAAGACATGAAGGGTAGTCAATGTGGAAAATGTCAAGTACTTTGAAAGTTTCTTCAAGTGCAATCGCAAAAGTGCTATGATGAAACTGGCTGTTATGAGGACCACCACAGGAAATAAAGACCCAGAACTACCTCTGCTGCAGAGGATAAGTTCATTAGTTACCAGCCTCAGATCGCAGCCCAAATAAATGCTTCAGTGTTCAAGTAACAGACCAGTGGCGACCCGTCATTCAGGGCCCCACATTTTTAGGCTTGCCTGTTTTGCTTGTTATTTTGGCATTAATACGTGTCACATATCCGTTTGCAAACAATATTTTAAAAAACAATTTCATTTTGTTAATAAAATCATACAAACATGGTCTCTTTTTTGCTTTCTTGAGTAAGGCAGCTCCAAAATGCAGGTGTTTCAGCATAGCTCAGTGCTTTCTGTGGTGGTGGGGCAAGCCAGCAGAAAATACAGAGCGTTGCGCCTGATTGGCTCAGTTTTCTGTCACTCATGGGACAGTACGTCACCCCCAAGTCTAAGGTTAGAGCTCGAAAATGTTTGCCCCTTGGGTTCTGCCATAGAGTTATATTAGAAGTGCCCATCCAAGAAGGCTTAAGGTCATTGACCACAGATAGAATTACATCAGATCACGTTATATCTACAGTAGCTTTGATTGGACTGATCATGTCAACATCTTACTTTCAAAGTCTTAGCTAGCCGTCATCATCATAAATCAAGTCGACAATCTACTAGCAAATCCTTTTTAATCCTTGTCATGTGAAGAGAAATAATGAATAGAAATTATAGAAAAAACGCATCGGTGTTCATCTGCCATTGGACATAAAGATTACACAACAAATTCAACAATGAGTCATTTGGAAGGAATCAGTGGCTAACTGCAAGCAGTGCAAAGCAATCAGTAACAGTAGCCTGCTATTCAATGGAGTGGCTGTGTGTGTTTTTTCCTGAGTTCCCACCAGAGAATGCCAGACTTTGATGACAAAACCGCCACGCCACCTTCCTGTTTAAGTGAACACATCACAAGCCAAGGAGTGAGTCGAAAAATGTATTGTATGCTGCTGCATAAATGATGTACGGTAGCTAAGAAAGTAATACTAAGTGTATGTTGTGTAGTAAGCTGTTAGTAGCCAATGTGCCTCACCCTAATAATTTGGTCTATTTTCACCTCTCAATTTTGCCTAACATTACTGTTCTGACTCATGTAGCCTATAACCTGTTTTTGAGAAATGCCATCATCTAATATCGTAAGAGATTTTAATGTCTGCTTATATGCTCCCCTTATCTGACTTGGTGTACAGGGAAAATACTGTAAGAGTGGCCCTTGTTCTGCATTCTGTCGCTGTACATTTCAAAAGTGCTGAACCTACACTGTAGTTGTATTGCCTACGTCCGTCGTCGCTCGCTCATTAATGTCTTAATCGAAATGACAGAATGCCTGTTATCCGCTCATTGTTCCCTTATGCCATGGTTTGTACATCTCAATTGTCAGTAGAAACCACATTTGTTTAGGCAAGTCAGTCATACTGTATCAGCTATGTTTTTTTTTAAGGCAGTAAACAAGGCTGAATGAACTGTTTCGCTGCCAGACAAGGCTGCGCTGATAGCCAGGTGTAGCGGTGGTAAGGATTCACTCCATGGTGCTGGAAGGAAAGGCCTGCTGTTGGGACAGCTTTAACAGTTTGTGGGCACCGCTTGTCGCTTATAAAGTGCAATTCATGTATTGTTTAGAGTTGTATTGTTTAGTGTTGTGTTGTGTAGTGTCTTTGCTGGCATGCATCAAAAAAAATACATTCTAAAATCACCACTGTAACAGACATCTCAACATCAACTGTTCAGAGGAGACTGTGTGAACCAGGCCTTCGTGGTCGAATTGCTGCAAAGAAACCACTACTAAAGGACACCAATAAGAAGAAGAGCCTTGTTTGGGCCAAGAAACACAAGCAATGGACATTAGGCCGATGGAAATCTGTCCTTTGGTCTGATGAGTCCAAATTTGAGATTTTTGGCTTCAATCGCCCTGTCTTTGTGAGACGCAGAGTAGGTGAACGGAGGATCTCCTCATGTGTGGTTCCCACCGTGAAGCATGGAGGAGGAGTGATGGTGTGGGGGTGCTTTTATGGTGACACTGTCTGTGATTAATTTAGAATTCAAGTCACACTTAACCAGCATGGCTACCACAGCATTCTGCAGCGATACGCCATCCCATCTGGTTTGGGCTTAGTGGGACAATCATTTGTTTTTCAACAGGACAATCACCCTAAACACACTTCCAGGCAGAGTAAGGGCTGGGCTATTTGACCAAGAATGAGATTGATGATGATGCATCAGATGACCTGGCCTCCACAATCACCTGACCTCAACCCAATTGAGATGGTTTAGGATGAGTTGGACCACAGAGTGAAGGAAAAGCAGCCAACAAGTGCTCAGCATATGTGGGAACTCCTTCAAGGCTGTTGGAAAAGCATTCCTAATGAAGCTGGTTGAGAGAATGCCAAGAGTTTGCAAAGCTGTCATCAAGGCAAAGGGATGCTACTTTGAAGAATCTAAAATATATTTGTTTAACGCTTTTTTGATTACAACATGATTCCATATGTGTTATTTCATAGTTTTGATGTCTTCACTATTATTCTACAATGTAGAAAATAGTAAAAATAAAGAGAAACCCTTGAATGAGTAGGTGTGTCCAAACTTCTGACGAGTACTGTATATATTTCCCTACTTTTGATTTCTGTCAACCAAGATGACACCACCATGTATAAGACATTCTGCAACCTTCTTGTTCCTTGTCCGCTCAATGAAGGTAGGAGAGGTGTTAAAAGGCATTATATGTGAAATCAATAATTGGATATTTACCGTCGGTTCTCTTTCTCTTCATTGCTGATGGAGACAGGAGGAAAGGCAACAATGTGCCCTCTTTTGTTGTGTTGAATACCTCATTGATCCTCTCTGCTGCTTGCAAATCAAGGACTGCTGTGTTTGTTAGTGTGGCATTGTGAAAAAGTATACGTGTCTATTCCAGATTATGGACAAACCATCCTTGTCCTTAGGAGAGATGGTACAGTTGCTGGTCTATTTCTTATTGTGGTGTACAGACAGTATATCAATAGTAAATTAAAAAAAACACAGGACACAACTTAAAAACAGAACAAGACTCACCTCTAGGCCTGTTATCTGTCTCAATCCCAATATGTATTTATATACTGAATATATACCATACGTCGGTTATACACACTAATTGGCTACCAGTCTGTTGTTGGTAAATACAGTTGAAGTCAGAAGTTTCCATACACCTCGGTTGGAGTCATTAAAACTCGTTTTTCAACCAGACCACAAATTTCTTGTTAACAAGCTATAGTTTTGGCAAGTCGGTTAGGACATCTACTTTGTGTATGACACAAGTAATTTTTCCAACAATTGTTTACAGACAGATTATTTCACTTATAATTCACTGTATCACAATTCCAGTGGGTCAGAAGTTTACATACACTAAGTTGACTGTGCCTTTAAACAGCTTGGAAAATTCCAGAAAATGATGTCATGGCTTTAGAAGCTTCTGATAATTGACATCATTTGAGTCAATTGGAGATATACCTGTGTATGTATTTCAAGGCCCACCTTCAAACTCAGTGCCTCTTTGCTTGACATCATGGGAAAATCAAAAGAAATCAGCCATGACCTCAGAAAAAAAATTGTAGACCTCCAAAAATCTGGTTCATCCTTGGGAGCAATTTCCAAACACCTGAAGGTACCACACTCATCTGTACAAACAATAGTATGCGAGTATAAACACCATGGGACCACGCAGCCGCAGATATATTGAAGCAACACCTCAAGACATCAGTCAGGAAGTTAAAGCTTGGTCGCAAATGGGTCTTCCAAATTGACAATGACCCCAAGCATACTTCCGAATTTGTGGCAAAATGGCTGAAGTACAACAAAGTCATGGTATTGGAGTGGCCATCACAAAGCCCTGACCTCAATCCTATAGAACATTTGTGGGCAGAACTGAAAAAACGTGTGTGAGCAAGGAGGCCTACAAACCTGACTCAGTTACAAAATTCACCCAACTTATTGTGGGAAGCTTGTAGAAGGCTACGCAAAACATTTGACCCATGTTAAACAATTTAAAGACAATGCTACCAAATACTAATTCAGTTTATGTAAACTTCTGACCCACTGGGAATGTGATGAAAGAAATAAAAGCTGAAATAAATAATTCTCTCTACTATTATTCTGACATTTCACATTCTTAAAATAAAGTGGTGATCCTAACTGACCTAAGACAGGTAATTTTTACTGGAATTAAACGTCAGGAATTGTGAAAAACTGAGTTTTAATTTATTTGGCTAAGGTGCATGTAAACTTCCGACTTCAACTGTATATATTATTGTCTATGGGATCAAATATTTCTCTTTACCTTGTTAGTAAATATGATCTAATACATTTACCAACGCAAGCATTTGATAACATTCATTTGTTTACTAGGGCAAGATAAAATGAAGGAAAGTATTTCCCTGTGCTTCAAAGCAAGCCATCCTTGAGCGGGCGATGTTCAGTTAATGGTCGATTAGGCTTTCAGGAAGCCACTGCTTCACCAACCGACAGAGGACGATATGGCAAACATCTGTCAGCGTGCAAACTGACTCTTCCTCAAGAGTCAAGACACACAGAGATCTCAGCTGCTGTGGCTTGCATGGGAGTCACACGACAGACCCCTCTGTCTGTAAGGCACATACACACAGGGGAGATTCCCCTTGTGATAATCTGTGAATAACATTATAAACGGGGATGGAACACACCTTAACCTTGGGGTTTGAATGGTTTGCCTGGCACGTACCCTGAAAGTGAGATGCTCAGTCTGCATTCCTGACTGTGCTCCTGGGAGAGGAAGGAACACCTGCACTCAGCTCAGGGCAGGTCTCTAGTGTGAAACAGGGTTCAAAGAGAAGTCACAGAGATGGGCAAAAAAGCGCTCTTTCACTCTCTCACACACACACACTGGGGGAATAACTAACACTTAAGCTGGGTAGATTCGAAGAAATAGGAGAAAGGTCACGCTTCATGAGATTTGTACACAACACAGAGCTTCTCAATGCTCCTTTTGTGCGTGATTTCTTAGAACCGGCAGCCGTAGATAAGTGTTTAGGTGTATTGTGTATCTATGGCTATGAGGATGATACACACCATCTTAACCTGACGTCATCCCTTGGGTCTGGGGCCCATCCTTTATAACCACTCTACATCCACCTATCCTATCCCCTCCGTCCACCTGTTACCATGGCAACTGGGGGAGAGCTTCTTCTTTAAAGTGTGTGTTATTAAGGATAAAGTTTCCCCCCATGTTGCGTGATCACTCCGCACACCACTACACAGCATGCCCTTTTCCCTGCCACTGCACACCGCTACACAGCATGCCCTGTTCCCTGCCACTGCACGCCGCTACACAGCATGCCCTGTTCCCTGCCACTGCACGCCGCTACACAGCATGCCCTGTTCCCTGCCACTGCACGCCGCTACACAGCATGCCCTGTTCCCTGCCACTGCACGCCACTACACACCATGTCCTGTTCCCTGCCACTGCACACCACTACACAGCATGCCCTGTTTCCTGCCACTGCACACCATGCCCTGTTCCTTGCCACTGCACACCGCTCCACAGCATGCCCTGTTCCCTGCCACTGCACACCACTACACAGCATGCCCTGTTCCCTGCCACTGCACACCATGCCCTGTTCCTTGCCACTGCACACCGCTCCACAGCATGCCCTGTTCCCTGCCACTGCACACCACTACACAGCATGCCCTGTTCCCTGCCACTGCACACCATGCCCTGTTCCTTGCCACTGCACACCGCTCCACTGCATGCCCTGTTCCCTGCCACTGCACACCACTACACAGCATGCCCTGTTCCCTGCCACTGCACACCATGCCCTGTTCCTTGCCACTGCACACCGCTCCACAGCATGCCCTGTTCCCTGCCACTGCACACCACTACACAGCATGCCCTGTTCCCTGCCACTGCACACCGCTACACAGCATGCCCTGTTCCCTGCCACTGCACACCACTACACAGCATGCCCTGTTCCCTGACACTGCACACCGCTCCACAGCATGCCTTGTTCCCTGCCACTGCACACCACTACACAGCATTCCCTGTTCCCTGCCACTGCACACCACTACACAGCATGCCCTGTTCCCTGCCACTGCACACCGCTCCACAGCATGCCCTGTTCCCTGCCTCTGCACACCACTACACAGCATGCCCTGTTCCCTGCCACTGCACACCACTACACAGCATGCCCTATTCCTTGCCACTGCACACCACTACACAGCATGCCCTATTCCTTGCCACTGCACACCGCTCCACAGCATGCCCTGTTCCCTGCCACTGCACACCACTACACGGCATGTCATATTCACTGCCTCTCTCTGATCTCTCTCAACATGCAGTAGCTGCCTGCCAGGGGAAAGAACACACATATGAAGAGATAAAAAATTAATTATTGGCGTATTCAAACACGCCCACATCACTGCTCTTTGAATCACTCAATAGTTACAGACATCTCTGGTATGTGGATTTGCATAGGGTTGATTACATGGATTAAGCCTAGTAAGCAAGTTATTTTTAGTCCAAAAATAAACCAAATCTGTGTTCGGGAAACTAGACCCGAGTAGTAGTTTCAAGCGAGCCAGGATTCTGACAAACATGTTGATAGCTGCTGCACGATTGTACTTTTCCATGAATCAATTGTTTAACAACTTTAACGCACATCTTTTGGGAGGAGAGCTTAGCATGCAGCGGCAAGACAAGTTTAAAGAAACAGACTATTCACAATAATTAAATCTCCAGGGCCCTGGGAGTTTAATTGGGTCGTGGAAAAGCAGTTTCACACACAGAACGCAGGCAGATTTATTGTTCATGGACACAAAACAAGTCAAGTGTATGAGAGGCCTGATCTGGTGTCAGCGTGTGTTCTCTGTCTATCCCACGTACAGTACTGAGCATCACATGACCTCCATGCAGACATTCCATCCCCTCCCTTTCTCCTCTTTGGTGAGTGTCAATGCATGTCTTTTCCAGGGTCCTCTGGGGACATAGAGTAAGCCTCTATATTCTACACTACTTGCATGCAGTAGAGAGATGTTGGTTCTAGTTCTGGTCCTGTAATCATAAAACGTCTCAGAGAAGGAGTGCTGATCTAGGATCAGTTTCTTTATTTTAGATCACAAGTCATCAGATTACATGGACAGTGGGGCCTGATCTTAGATCAGCATTCCTACTCTGTCCCCCTGTCCATATACACTTATTATTTTAGATCTAAAAAAGGCTAAACTGATCCTTCACCAGTTTTTATATTTGTGGTTGTGGTCACTCCTCGTCAGGGTCGGACAGCTCATAGCCCAGGCGGCTGGCGGAGGGGAAGTGTGCCCAGAAGGTTCTGGACAGGTCTTCAATCTTCTCATAACCAGCGTACTCGCGCAGAGCCTCCACCCAGCCGAAGAAGTCAGAGGAGGTCAGAGCCCAGTTGGGCATGCTGCGCTTCTCACGCCCCAAATCTGCTGCTGGGAACCAATGAGAGCACAAGAAGAGAAGAGGACGTCAAAAGGGAACCAATCAGAGGCTGAGTGAATGATACTGCACTTCACTAAGACTGGTCACATGACACAACTTGACATGGATTGATAGCCGTTTACTACATACATTATTTTCAGTATAATACACAATCAACACACAATCTGTATTAATTGATTATACATGTGTGTTTGTGACAGTGATAGAACCACTGTACGGAACCTTTGCTGAAGGGAAGTCTGCCTCACCAATGGGAAAATCTACTCTGGCAATTTTCCCACTTCCCAGCCTTCCTCCCTGCTACACCAACCATAGCAGCCCCGTTCATTTCTCCGTGTTCACCTCTCTGTCACCCCTTCACTACAACCTGAGCTTAAGCCGCATTCCTTTAACCAAAGTCAATATAATACCTTGTAAAAAAACGGCTCGTCTTCGAATTGAAATCAAATCCCCCGTTGAGCATCTCAGGCTTATGGTTGATTAAAGACCAGTCAGGGGCGAGCGGCGCCGGACATCCCCTAAGCCCAGAGACAGGCCTCTCACTGTGGGGTGGTGGGAGAGAGGGCCTGGTCCACGTTGGGAAAGCAGGCTGGGACAACAACACTCCACAGCTCCCAACTCAAACATAACACAACGGTGTGAGTGACTGTAGGAATATGATAAGGAACAACACCATGTAGTGTGGAGGCACCAAGGAAGTCTTCTCTCACATCTGTCCCTCTGACCTCTCTCACATCTGTCCCTCTGACCTCTCTCACATCTATCCCTCTGACCTCTCTCACAGCTGTCCCTCTGACCTCTCTCACGTCTCTCCCTCTGACCTCTCTCACATCTATCCCTCTGACCTCTCTCACAGCTGTCCCTCTGACCTCTCTCACGTCTCTCCCTCTGACCTCTCTCACGTCTCTCCCTCTGACCTCTCTCACGTCTGTCCCTCTGACCTCTCTCACGTCTGTCCCTCTGACTTCCCTCACATCTGTCCCTCTGACCTCCCTCACGTCTGTCCCTCTGACCTCTCTCACGTCTGTCCCTCTGACCTCTCTCACGTCTGTCCCTCTGACCTCCCTCACGTCTGTCCCTCTGACCTCCCTCTCATCTGTCCCTCTGACCTCCCTCACATCTGTCCCTCTGACCTCCCTCACATCTGTCCCTCTGACCTCTCTCACATCTGTCCCTCTGACCTCTTTCACATCTGTCCCTCTGACCTCCCTCACATCTGTCCCTCTGACCTCTCTCACATCTGTCCCTCTGACCTCTCCCCTGGTCCCTTGCTGTGTGTGTACATACACTGAATGCACAGGACATTAAGAACACCTTCCTAATATTGAGTTGCGCCCCCCCCCCCCCCCATTCCTTTGCCCTCAGAACAGCCTCAATTCATCAAGGCAATGACTCTACAAGGTGTTCCACAGGGATGCTTGGCCCATGTTGCCTCCAATGCTTCTCACAGTTGTGTCAAGTTGGCTGGATGTCCTTTGAGCGGTGAACCATTCTTAATACACACGGGAAACTGTTGAGTGTGAAAAACAGCAGCGTGGCAGTTCTTGACCAACTGAAACCTGTGCACCTGGCACCTACGACCATACCCCGTTCAAAGCCACTTAAATATTTTGTCTGGCGCATTCACCCTCTGAATGGCACACATACACAATACATCCATGTCTCAATGGTCTCAAGGCTTAAAAATCCTTCTTTAACTTGTCTCCTCCCCTTCATCTACACTGATTGAAGTGGATTTAACAAGTAACATCGATAAGGGATCATAGCGTTCACCTGGAATCAGCTGGTCAGTCTGTCATGGAAAGAGCAGGTGTTCCTAATGTTTTGTCCACTCAGTGTATGTCTTCAAGCTATAGTTGCACAACTCAAAATATTGAATCAACATCTCTAGGGCTGGTTTGATTGAATCCAACCCCATCTTGGTAACCCCTGGTTACCCAGTCTCCCACACTCACCTTTGCCTTCTTCTCCTGCTGTTTCCTCAGCCCCTGAGTTCGAGGGAGAAAAGACAGGAATTATTCAGACCGAAGGCACCATATGGGTCTTCATGGTGACTCACACAGCCCTGTTGATGGGTGACTTGATACAAAACAGAGATAGTGAATAAGTCTAACTGAGGAGTGCTTTTTTTTAATTAATCTCTGTCTATCAACTCTCTCTCCCTCCTTGTCTCTATCTCTGACATTGCCCAACATGCTGGGCAGGCAGCAGCAGATTAGCAGACGGGGGTGTTGCGGACAGAGAGAGGGAGACAGAGGCAGTGGGGTGTAAGACAGGGGATGAAGAGGATATGGAGCGGCTGACTGCTAAGTGCCATGTGCTGCGCCTGGCCCTGGACTGCTCTGACATTCAGACATTCACAGCCTTTATTAAATCTCCTCAGAGGATAGGAAGGTCGCGGCAGATCAAAGAAGAAGGTAAAGCCCAGTGGAGAGAAACAGACCTGGGTTCAAACACTATTTGAATACATTTCAACATGGTTTATCTGGGCTTAATTGAGCTTGCCTGGCACAGTAGAACCAATAGAATAGTCTGAAAAATACAAACCCTGCCCATCTGGCACTCCAGGCAGACCGAAGCAAACGCTAAACGTGTTAGAAAAATCTTGAATAGTATTTGGACCCAGGTCTGGGAAGATACATAGGGGAGGGGAAAGATAAACGCTCAGCTTGGTCAACAGAGACTAGAGAGAGCTAAGCAAGGTAGGCAGGCACACAGTGTAATACTTCTACCGTCTCAATGAAAACAAAAGAGGGAGAAAGCAAAAGAAGGGAATGACCTGCGACTGGTCTATTCTGACCCACAACCAGACGCTTTTCATCAAAACAACGTCATTTCCACTCAATCAAATATCTTGGAGGGATGTTGTGACAAAAGATCTATGTCTCTGAATAGCCAATACTGCACATGCATTGTGTTGGCAAGCAGGAAGAAGCGCTGCTCAATTAAATATACAGTATTGTGGTGTGCTGTTGAAGAAATGGTACCAACTGTCCTCATACCAATATAAAGAACACAGGTATATCATGGGAGGGCATCCGTTTCATTTGAAAGAAAAACCTTCAAAACTTTCTCCTCACATTCCACAGTAAAACCCAAGTTGACAGAAAAAATGTGCAGCTATAAACAATGTAAAGAGACATGTTGAGGACTAAACTTCACAGTTGATGCAGTGAGACAGAACCCAGTAAAAACACTATAATCAATAACGTTCTTTTATCTGCTGCTGTTGACTGTACCGGCTGTTGAAATGTCAGAGTAGTTTGTCAGAAGGTTACATTCCTAGTGAACTAATGGACAACATTCCCTCCAGGGAAACAAATTGACTGACTGTCCGGCTGCATCTCCGAGGTAATTAGTTCCAGCTGACGGTTTCCGAGAGATGCTCCAGACTGCGGTAAGAGACAACAGCAGGCCAATAACAGTCTCCTTCAGATGTAACATACAACATCTCAATCGTGGAGGATTCCTCTCTCCATCTCCTCTTATCCATCTACAGCACACGGAGCCGAGAACCCAGGAGAGAGCTAGTGAACTTTTCTCCGTTCTTTCAAACCAGGCCCACAGAGATTTTGGAGAGATGAATTGAAGAAAGGAGGCCGCCACCACCACTTCAGACTTGAGTTTTATCCAAGTACACATCACAATCCAATACTACCCTAATGCGCAAAATAGGTTAAAATGACACTGAAGAGATTAGAGAATATCACTGAAAATGAAAACGGCACAGGCTCGGAGACTCTCCGCTCTGTAGAGTGCTAACAGGCTGACTTACCTATTAGAGAGAGGAGACCCAGCAGGACGACCCAGAGCAGCATTGAGACACAAAGACGAGGCATGGTTTTGCACTGTGGTAGGCCGCACAAAGACAGAAACACAACCACAAACTGTGAGAAATTGTCACAGCTTTTACCCCCGCATGGTTTTGCTTGTTCTGTAACATCTTAAGGTTTCTCTCGGGGAGAGGAGTTGTGTCAGAGGACAACAGAAGGATACAACAAAGAAGGTTTGAATCAAGTAAGCAGACTAAGAGCTACATGTAACATTTGAAGGTACATTTCACATTTTGTAGCAGGTGCAATGTTGGCACCCCCCCCCCCCAATAAACAGATAAAAAACACCCAAAACAAAATCAATAAACAATCTTCATTTACACTGATACAGGTACCTGGTGCTGGATCCGGGCTCTTGGTCCTCTTGCTCTGGGCGAGTGTGTGTGTGTGTGTGTAGCGTGTGTATGTCCAGATATACCCAGAACCTGGATGGGAGGACAGATACAGTTAACAGAGCTGTCCAGGATATGTTGGTCCTTCACACTTCAGATCCACATGCCATACCTTACATCCGAACCCACCGCCCTCTCTTTCCTACCCAGTCTCCACTTCTTACACCTGAGGCAGACATGTCAACGGACTGAAAGGCTTCCTTTGTGGACGAAGGGGAGAGGGGGGAGAGGGGGAGCAGGGGAATGTCAACACTCTCTTACCCCTCACCAACTAGGTCCGATGCAGACAAATTGTACCCGTCTAGATAACTTGCCATTGCTTATGCTCCCGAGCATGGCAATATTATGGCTGTGAAAATGTGTCCATTCATTTAATGAAACACAATCATCAATCATCCTTTCATGTACAGCAAAATGTTCGATCAATACCTGCACATCTTGATCTTGAAAGTGACAAAAGTTCATGACCTACATTGTTTTTGTAACCCCCATATTAAAATGTATGCAATTTGTGACGTTGGATAAAAGTGTCTGCTAAATGGCTAGATACATTATAATATTCTAAAAGACAAACTATACAAACCCTACATGGTCTTTCACATATTGTATCTGGGAGCCAAGGATTGTGTTCTCTCTTGGTTCCCCTTTATGTAGGTCTCCACTGCCTCAACCACAGACGACCACAACGGGGGCCTCAAATACAGTCCACATTTACCTCCGTTTGTCCCTGAGGAGCTGTACAGGAGCATTACGCCTCGGCAACACCTGTACTGGATCTGGCTAGCTAAACTCAGCAAAAAAAGAAACGTCCCTTTTTCAGGACCCTGTCTTTCAAAGATAATTCGAAAAAATCCAAATAACTTCAGAGATCTTCATTGTAAAGGGTGGAACGGTCGTTAAGACCCTAACAGCTTACAGACGGTAGGCAATTAAGGTCAGAGTTATGAAAACTTAGGACACTAAAGAGGCCTTTCTACTGACTCTGAAACACACCAAAATAAAGATGCCCAGAGTCCCTGCTCATCTGCGTGAACGTGCCTTAGTCATGCTGCAAGGAGGCATGAGGACTGCAGATGTAGCCAGGGCAATAAACTGCAATGTCCGTTCTGTGAGATGCCTAAGACAGCGCTACAGGGAGACAGAACGGACAGCCCGTTGTCCTCGCAGTGGCAGACCACGTGTAACAACACATGCACAGGATCGGTACATCCGAACATCACACCTGCAGGACAGGTACAGGATGGGAACAACAACTGCCCGATTTACACTGGGAATGCACAATCCCTCCATCAGTGCTCAGACTGTCCGCAATAGGCTGAGAGAGGCTGGAATGAGGGCTTGTAGGCCTGTTGTAAGGCAGGTCCTCACCAGACATCACCGGCAACAAAGTCGCCTATGGGCACAAACCCACTGTTGCTGGACCAGACAGGACTGGCAAAAAGTGCTCTTCACTGACGAGTCGCGGTTTTGTCTCACCAGGTGTGATGGTGAGTTTATCGTTGAAGGAATGAGCATTACACCGAGGCCTACACTCTGGAGCAGGATCGATTTGGAGATGGAGGGTCCGTCATGGTCTGGGGTGGTGTGTAACAGCATCATCGGACTGAGCTTGTTGTCATTGCAGGCAATCTCAACGCCGTGCGTTACAGGGAAGACATCCTCCTCCCTCATGTGGTTCCCTTCCTGCAGGCTCATCCTGACACGACCCTCCAGCATGACAATGCCACCAGCCATACTGCTCGTTCTGTGCGTGATTTCCTGCAAGAGAGGAATGCCAGTGTTCTGCTATGGCCAGTGAAGAGCCCGGATCTCATTCCCATTGAGCACGTCTGGTACCCGTTTCCTCCCAGAAATATCCGGGAACTTACAGGTGCCTTGATGGAAGAGTGGGGTAACATCTCACAGCAAGAACTGGCAAATCTGGTGCAGTCCATGACTCAATGCAGATGGCGGCCACACCAGATACTGACTGTTGCTTTTGATTTTGCCCCCCCCCCCCCCCCTTTGTTCAGGGACACATTATTCCATTTCTGTTAGTCACATGTCTGTGGAACTTGTTCAGTTTATGTCTCAGTTGTTGAATCTTGATATATTCATACAAATATTTACACATGTTAAGTTTGCTGAAAATAAATGCAGTTGACAGTGAGAGGACATTTATTTTTTTGCTGAGTTTATATCTACACTCATTTATCTCTCGGAAAGAGACAACGTGGCTACCATGGGTTAGTTTGTATGGTAATAGAAGCAGTGTCTGCTTCCCAAATGACATCCTACTACCTAAATAATCCACCACTTTTGACCAGGGCCCATAGGGTGCCAATTGAGACAAACAATACACCCCCCCCCCAGATCTCATGCCGTATCAGGATTAAGGAGACACATTCCAAACGATCTGGCAAGACGTAAAGGAAGCAAGCACTTTTGTGGTTACCGAAAGCTCTTGCATCAGGATGGGCCTTCAGGTCCTGAAATGATGAAATCCTACCTGCAGTAACATTGCCATCTGTTGGTGGAAGAGGGTAAATACAGAAACGCTATTTGAATGTTCAATCTTGTTCAATTAGAATACAATCTTTTAAAAAGGTGAAAGGGAATAAAATGACACACGGCAGACAAATGCAACCAGAAAACTTATTTTGGAAAAACGTTTAATTGAACAAAAGTATTTCATTCCTCAGTCACCACACCGTCTTGGAGTACAGTACCTTTTAGCTGTATCTAAATTCATATAATATTCACCTTATTCTTCTTTTTAAATATACATACAGAGCTGAAAACAAGATTTAAATAACAGTGCTCAGTAACATTAAGACAGTTTTTCTTTTTTAAAAGCAGGAAACAAAATGTTGAACAGACTTTCACTGGCAAACAGACAACCCACAAAACGTTTTCTTATCGCTCTTGAATCTCTGTCCTCGGTCAGCGACGTTTTCACCCGGACGCTGAGGAGAGATTCGAAGAGAACGTTCGGGGGAACATTTGAGCAGTAGGAGGGTGTGGCTGGTACACATCCACGGACATTCAACACAGCTTACTGACAGTGTCCATTCCACAATACACCTACAGAGGGCGTCCTTTCCTTATCTGGTTAATGCAGTGCCAGTTGTGGTGCCTTTCTTTCTGGTACAACAGTCTTTATGGAAACGTAATACTACTTTCTGCAAACGACGGGTCGCTCGATAACGACAGACAAAGCAACAACACCGACTGGAGACAAGCAAAAAGAGAAGAGCTGTTTCTCTCCTCCCATTTGTCCCCCCCCCCTCCCCCCAAAAAATAAAAAGGTCTCCAGTGATAATGTGATGTCAATGTCAACACATTAAATATTCACGTTCATGGTGTATGTAGCTGTTGTGAAGGAACCATTGACTGTAAATCCCCATCCGTGCTCACTCCTAAAACCTAGAGGCACTGGCAGGGCTTTACTAGGAGGTGGAGTTGTCAGCCAAGACCAAGAGCAGATGCTTACAGACGATCCCTTAGTGAAGGCGTTCTCTGGACACTTCTGGACAGGACTCGATGTCACTATTCTGAGAGGAATCTGAGCTACGGCGGCCAACATATACCATTTGAGTCGCTCTATGTGCTAACTGTTGTATTGAAGGGGCATGGGCAGAGCAGTGGATATTGCTGTGCTCAAATCAGTCAGTGGCAAGTCCAGTAATAAGGCTTGTTGTTAGGCCAGGCCGAGTACCGGGGTCCGGATTGTGTGTGTGTGTGTGTGAGTGTGCGTGTATGCATGTGTGTGTGTGTGTGTGTGTGGTCACAGCAGCGGTTTGACCAGGTAGAGTTTGTCTCCATGTTCGCTGGTGAAGATCGGGGCTTTTTTGTAATGCTCCACCAGTTCGTCCATGCTGCTGAAGCGTCTCTGGCCGATACAGTAGACCCCCTCCGCCAGCGCAACCTTGAAGTGCTTGTTCTTTCCCATCGCCTTGAGGGACACGGAGAAATCACTGGGCTGGGAGAGAGAGAGCGAGAGAGAGAGAGAGAGAGAGAGAGATAAGAAATGGATGATTATTGCCATGGAGTTTCATTCTTAAGCCACTAGAGGGGGATATAAATCTACTGTAAAGTCCACCCATCCCACTGAATTAATGCAGTTTCCCTCAAGAAAGCTTTCCCAATAAAAACAGCTCAAAACACAGTATGATAAGGCTATTGTAAACCATAGAGTACATCATTATATACATCATCAGGAACACAAATCAACTGTTCTTCCCCCATTTCCACCAATCACAATTCTCTCTCGACCACTCACCGATGACTCGCTGTCTCTGACCAGGAAGTCTCCCTGACCTCCTCTCTCGTTGAGCGCACACTCTGCCTGATGCCTGGTCACTCCCCCATAGTACCAGTCCTTCCCGGCAAACTTTCCCACCCGGGCCGGCCCTGTGTAGTTGATCTGGGGCGAGTGGGGGCCCGAGCCCATCCCACCCCCGGGGGCCGGATCGTCGCTAAGTATAACCACATAGTTCTTTGGCACCAGGCCCACCTGTCCACGGGCGTTCCGACACCGCCACCACTCAGGGTCGTTCTCCGGTTTCTCCAGCACCTCCATCACTTCGCCCTTTTCAAAGTTTAGCTCCTCGTCTGTCACAGAGCTGAAAGGGTACAGCGTCTGGACAGTGTGGAGCGCCCTGGTGGTCCCGTTGATCACCCCTGCCGACCCTGCCCCCTGCCCTGGGTAACCTCCGCTTAGGTCCCCCGAGACGGTCTCCTCCTCTCCCTCCTCCAGGACATAGTTAGAGGGGAACCAACCTACCCGACCTTCAGAACTCCCTCGCCACCAGCCGTCGCTACACTTCTCCATGACAATGACCCTTGACCCCTTCACCAGTGTCAGCTCGTCTTCCCGCTCCGCCGCGTAGGCGAACTTGACCAGGGCTGAGATGCTGAGGTCGTAGATACGCTCGGCGCTGCTACCTCCGCCACCATTGGACGGGTACTCTGCGTCCGTGCTGGGCGTTGGCGAGGCATCGCGGGCACTCGTCTTCCTCTTCGTCTTCCCCAGGCCTTAGAGAGGGAGAGAGAGAAATAACTATTTATACCACAAATTGAAGATCTCAGCAGTAGTTCCACAACAGAGCAGAATAACATAGTAAAAAGTCCCCCTTCAACATATTAGGTTAAAAGTCCTGAGGCTAGAGTGTAGTACATCTAGAGAAAATGGCTCCAAACAGAAAGCTCTACATGGTCATTGAGATTGAGCAGGCAGCTACTCTACTCAAAAAACAGCCTGCAACTGAAGTGCAGCAGCAAGCTGAGTTAATTAGCTCCTAGTACTGCTGGTAGAGGATGGTCCGGGGTTAGGAGGTCACCACCTCTCTCTGAGGCTACAGCCAAGGAGGCAAACACTTCAGAGTTAAGGGGGGAGAGAGGGGTTCTGGGTAATTAGTGCTGGAAGGAAACTGGAGGTAAGGCCAGAGGAGAGACAAGGGGGGTTCTGGGTATTGACAGGCGATGTTAATTCCTCTCAGGCAGCTACTGACCAGACCACTGTGCAGGAAGGTTGTTTAGGAGACAGGAAACGCAGATCGGATGACACTGAAGTGGTCGGAAGGATGGACATTGATTGCATCCAAAATGGCACCCTATTCCCTAAATAGTGCACTACTTCTGACCAGAGCCCTATGGGCCTCGGTCAAAACACAGGGCTCTGGTCAAAGGTATTGCATTATGTAGGGAATAGGGTACCATTTGGAATAGGGTACCATTTGTTCGGTTGGCTCTCTTGCTGGAAAATATTAACCTTTAACCTCTTTTAATAACAACCCCCCAAACCGGTCCCCCACTGTAAACTACTCCCGGAAAATTAGACTACTCCTTTCACTTTAGACTCTCAATCCCTCTAACTCGCTCTCTGAACATTTACACATTTATTTAAGACAATATAGAGAATCACTAATGCAAGCAGAAGGAAGAGGATCCTTGCCATTTAAAGCCTAGTGTCGGAGAGAATTAACCTCAACCCTCTCAGCCAGGTAGGGGAGCACTCCGAAAGGTCACAAACAACCCCTTTCCTCCATCTCTTCCTCCACTCCCCATCTCATGCATGAAACAACGAGGCTTTCTGACCTTCTGTGTTCTTGACGCTTAACTGGCCTTCTGCTCTGACGGAGCACGCAGCCAACCAAGGAGGGTCTTTGTTGTGAGTGAACAGCAACACTCCGTTCTTAGCAGACATACAAGAGCACGCAAACCTGGAGATGAGATGGGCTGCACGCACACAGAGACATACACTTGTATTCAAATGTGGAACTCATCTCACAATTACAAACACACCTGCTCACGGGAAGCATCACATAGCTTACACATGACCAGTTACACGCAACACAGATAACAGGATGACACAAAGCCGGTGGGACCAGAAAAACATGATTAAATCATAGACCTCCCCCCGGGTCTCCTGTAATAGTACTACCCTCGTGAAAAAGAGGAGTCGATGTAAATGACGAGATCTCCTCTCTGCCCAGAAAGTTACCATTCACACGGTCTGCAAGCGCTAGAATGTTAAAATACATGTCACTCACTAAATACGGTTTGCCTGCAACTATTGTCATTTACTGCCGTTACGCCCGGTATGTACTTCCAAAGTACTAAATAAACATTTCAATGTATTGTTTTGGTCCGGAAGAGGATCCTGGGCCCAATCACAGACTAGCCTAGATCCTCATACTGAGAAACACACACACACACACACACACACACACACACACACACACACACACACACACACACACACACACACACACACACACACACACACACACACACACACACACACACACACACACACACACACACACACAGCATGGAGACGAACAGCATGACGGACCAACTGAGTCAAATGAGACCCACAATATACAGAATAATACACCCTCAGAGTTGAAATGACGAGAAGACAGCCCTCGTCTCCATGAATCAGCCTCCATCATGACACAGCAAGGCCAGTGGCAGCGGCACAGGGAAAACTGGGGTAAGAAGCTGCTTCCGTTTCAGTGACCTTGAGAGGTGGGAGGGGAGGGGGGGGGGGGGGTGAAATACCATCACTTAGCCCCTGTCACAACTATCTCCCATCAACAGGCCATTCCACCCCTCACACAACAAACTGTGAGGAGGAGGCACAGTCATAGCATTCAATGAAATAAAGAAAAAAACGAACATTCGCTTTACATACTGGAGCGTACTGGGCTGTTGTTTTACATGGTAGGGCCGATGGCATTTCAAGGGTTGTAGATCAAGTGGCAGGCAGGGAGATTGGCATTTACACACACATGCTTGTCTATGAACACACGCAACTTTTCTAAGCGATGACACACCTTCCTTCCTTAGCAAACTGACATCTGATCCATGACTTTCATGCTCATTCCTCTGCAGCATGCAACAACAAACAAGGTACTCTGTGTTGCGCTCACACACCACAACAGTAACGACACACTAACTCACAGTCGCCCCCACTAAGCAACACAGTGACAGTGACAATACTAATTAGACAACAACAAGCGCTAATTGGAACCTGAAAGATATTTTTTTAAATTAAGTAGGCATAAATCGTGAGGAAATGCCTTGAGAGCCTAAAGCACAATTGTAAAGCACAATTGGCCCAGCGTCGTCCGGGTTAGGGGAGGGTTTGGCCGGGGGGAGGCTTTACTATGCTCATCGTGCTCTAGCGACTCCTTGTGGCGGGCTGGGTGCCTGCACGCTGACCTCGGTCGTCAGGTGAACGATGTTTCCTCCGATACATTGGTGCGGCTGGCTTCTGGGTTAAGCGGGAGGGTTAAGGAACGCGATTTGGTGGGTCTTGTTTCGGAGGACGCATGACTCGACCTTCGCCTCCCGAGCCAGTTGGAGTTGCAGCGATGAGAAAAGATTGAAATTGGGGGTAAAATACAAAAAAATAAAGAGTGGGCCCATACCAAGTCATCCATTCAACTGGGCCCAATCCAAGTCATCCATTCAACTGGCCCCACACCAAGTCATCCATTCAACTGGCCCCACACCAAGTCATCCATTCAACTGGGCCCACACCAAGTCATCCATTCAACTGGGCCCACACCAAGTCATCCATTCAACTGGGCACCAAGTCATCCATTCAACTGGGCCCAATCCAAGTCATCCATTCAACTGGGCCCACACCAAGTCATCCATTCAACTGGCCCCACACCAAGTCATCCATTCAACTGGCCCCACACCAAGTCATCCATTCAACTGGGCCCAATCCAAGTCATCCATTCAACTGGGCCCACACCAAGTCATCCATTCAACTGGGCACCAAGTCATCCATTCAACTGGGCCCAATCCAAGTCATCCATTCAACTGGGCCCACACCAAGTCATCCATTCAAATGGGCACCAAGTCATCCATTCAACTGGGCCCAATCCAAGTCATCCATTCAACTGGGCCCACACCAAGTCATCCATTCAACTGGGCACCAAGTCATCCATTCAACTGGGCCCACACCAAGTCATCCATTCAACTGGGCACCAAGTCATCCATTCAACTGGGCCCAATCCAAGTCATCCATTCAACTGGGCCCACACCAAGTCATCCATTCAACTGGGCACCAAGTCATCCATTCAACTGGGCCCAATCCAAGTCATCCATTCAACTGGGCCCACACCAAGTCATCCATTCAACAGGGCCCACACCAAGTCATCCATTCAACTGGGCCCACACCAAGTCATCCATTCAACTGGGCACCAAGTCATCCATTCAACTGGGCCCAATCCAAGTCATCCATTCAACTGGGCCCACACCAAGTCATCCATTCAACTGGCCCCACACCAAGTCATCCATTCAACTGGCCCCACACCAAGTCATCCATTCAACTGGGCCCAATCCAAGTCATCCATTCAACTGGGCCCACACCAAGTCATCCATTCAACTGGGCACCAAGTCATCCATTCAACTGGGCCCAATCCAAGTCATCCATTCAACTGGGCCCACACCAAGTCATCCATTCAACTGGGCACCAAGTCATCCATTCAACTGGGCCCAATCCAAGTCATCCATTCAACTGGGCCCACACCAAGTCATCCATTCAACTGGGCACCAAGTCATCCATTCAACTGGGCCCACACCAAGTCATCCATTCAACTGGGCACCAAGTCATCCATTCAACTGGGCCCAATCCAAGTCATCCATTCAACTGGGCCCACACCAAGTCATCCATTCAACTGGGCACCAAGTCATCCATTCAACTGGGCCCAATCCAAGTCATCCATTCAACTGGGCCCACACCAAGTCATCCATTCAACTGGGCCCAACCAAGTCATCCATTCAACTGGGCCCACACCAAGTCATCCATTCAACTGGGCCCACACCAAGTCATCCATTCAATTGAGCCTTCACCAAGCCATCAATTCCACCAGGCCCAAGGCGAGTCACAGTGTGGACCCATACAGCTGACTCATGGATGCTTAACCATACGCTCTTAACTTACGCTGATTAAGGAGAACAGGCCAGGGACAACCCCATCCAGCTCGCTGCAGGGAAGCAATGTGGAGGACCTGGGGACAACTGTTCAATGTAGCACAATGGTGATTGCAGAGTAACACTAATCATGTATGGCTACTGCAGTGGTACTGGGGGAGTGAGAAAAGAAAGTCATTTGATGAGAAGTGAATGCCAAGCTATTCAGTATCAATCCCAGATATAGGCCCATTTCATGGGCTGATGAATGGAACAGGCCGTGCTTAGTCAGAATGTTCTCTTTGGAATATAAAGCTGATGGTCTCCAATAATAGATAATAGCATGGTGGGCGGTGGACCAATTAAGTAGCAGTGTGATCCACAAGAAGAATGTGAGCCCAGGTGGCACTTGGTGTCCATGAAAGCAGCGATGCTCTCTTCCGCTCTCTCCCAGTCTGTCTCGCTCTTTTCACTCGCTCCCTCTTCTCTCTCCTACTCCTCTCTCTCCTCCAACGATGTCTCTCTCTCCCTCCCTCTTCCCACTCTGTCTCTCTCTCCCCCTCCTTCCTCTCTCTCCTAATGAGACACTTCACTTAAGGTGTGGTATGAGACCAATGAATCACTCGCCAACAACTTTCGCTTTATTCCATTTTCATTAAGCTGATTTTCTTCTCCGTGCCTCGGTCTGAAATTGAATTCCAGCACAAGGAGGATATACTGTAAACGAATACCTAGGCTATTTCTACCTATATCTACCCCACAATCACTGATGAATAACAGAGTAAGATGATTATCTGAGGTTTGACGGGAACTCATTTTCTGTAAATGGCGGGGGGGGGGGGGGTTCTGGATGATAGCTGGGAAAGCTGTGTGGGTGTACTTAGAGGAAGAGAGGGATGGAGGAAGATGGAGAGGAAGATAGTTTGGTAGGATGGAGGGAGTAGAGGAGACGAGAGTGCTCGTCTCCCAGACAATACTCTAGTCGTTTAACTCTACACCCCTCTACGGCTCCCCGTCGCTCTCTGTCACTTGTCAAATCAAGCCTTAGCCATTCTTGTCTGAGCAGCCATTTCTCCGTCTGTTCTACTGTCCTCAGATCGCCCATCACAGACACAAATCCCTTGACAACTCTCTTCAATCAGATAGGAAGAAACTTCAGCAGTAGCTGCATCTGGCTGGGAGTAAGCCGAGCACCACTGTTTGTCAAACGCATCTCACAAGTTCCCGACAGAACACAACGTAGTTTGATCTTTATATCAGGCCTGCAATGCGACCAGCTTGAAAAGACACATTTTCAAAACGCTAACATTTACCACTGACCAGCAACCCTCTGGTTAGCTAGAAGTCACATCGTCTCCCCTACCTGAGCAGCATACTACATTGGGCCCCTGAAGTTGTAAGCAAAGACAACGTAAACATAAACCTCGCATGGAAACAAATCGATCCGTAACAACAATGTCCAACTGCCAGCCCTGAATAGTCGAACAGCGTATTGATAGAGCCATTGGCCAGCGAACTATAGCTTTTACAGTGGCCTGAACACGACCCGCAATACGATGGATGACATGATGAGAGAGAAAACATCAAATCAAATGGAAGTAGCACACCAGAATGAGGTCTGCAGAGTGTCAAGACTCATAAAGAATGTAGTTAATCAAGAGGAAAGGCCTCTGTTAACCACCTTGTTCACAGAATCACAGATAAGCAAGAGTCATTTCTTAAAAATATCGTCATCAGACAACTGTACTTGAAGGGTTAATTTAAACAAAATTAAATCTACTTGACTGCCTTATGTCAACCAATTTTAATTAGCCTCATCTTCGACAAACATGATTTATTTGTCATTATAAACTGGGTGGTTCAAGCCCTGGATGCTGATTGGCTGACAGCCGTGGTATATCGGACTCACACCACGGGTATGACGAGAAAGACATTTATTTTTACTGATCTAATTATGTTGGTAACCAGTTTATAAAAGCAATAAGGCACCTCTGCGGGTTGTGGTATATGACCAATATACCACGGCTAAGGGCTACTACATCCAGGCACTCTGCGTCATGCTTAAGAACAGCCCTTAGCTGTGGTATATTGGCCATAAACCAGACCCCCTCGGGCCTTATTGGTTCATTACCCAACTCATGTTTCTTTAATGTCATGATTATTCAATAGCCCGTAAAGAAACATTAAGATAGATTATAGTTTTAGTTGTTTTGAAAGGTTCCTGTTGGCAAGACTGTCTGTGTCCCAAATGGCACCCTATTCACTACATAGTGCACTACTTTTGACCTGAGCTCTGGTATATAAAAAAAAGTAGTGCACTATGTAGGGAACAGGGTGCCTATTTCCGAGGCAGCCAATGTGAACTGTTCCATTGAGATGAACTGAGGACATGGAGTTGAGTTTCATCCTAGCTGGGTTGGTTGGCACCAGGCCATTCTCTGTGGGAAGGTGAACGGAGCCAACGTTTCCACAGGCAGAGCACTATACTGACGGGCACCCAATGGGGAGCTAAGAACACACTGGATGCCTATCAGTAGACCCAGCTCCAACACAGAAACGGAGCTCTATCAGTAGACCCAGCTCCAACACAGAAACGGAGCTCTATCAGTAGACCCAGCTCCAACACAGAAACGGAGCTCTATCAGTAGACCCAGCTCCAACACAGAAACAGAGCTCTATCAGTAGACCCAGCTCCAACACAGAAACGGAGCTCTATCAGTAGACCCAGCTCCAACACAGAAACGGAGCTCTATCAGTAGACCCAGCTCCAACACAGAAACGGAGCTCTATCAGTAGACCCAGCTCCAACACAGAAACGGAGCTCTATCAGTAGACCCAGCTCCAACACAGAAACGGAGCTCTATCAGTAGACCCAGCTCCAACACAGAAACGGAGCTCTATCAGTAGACCCAGCTCCAACACAGAAACGGAGCTCTATCAGTAGACCCAGCTCCAACACAGAAACGGAGCTCTATCAGTAGACCCAGCTCCAACACAGAAACGGAGCTCTATCAGTAGACCCAGCTCCAACACAGAAACGGAGCTCTATCAGTAGACCCAGCTCCAACACAGAAACGGAGCTCTATCAGTAGACCCAGCTCCAACACAGAAACGGAGCTCTATCAGTAGACCCAGCTCCAACACAGAAACGGAGCTCTATCAGTAGACCCAGCTCCAACACAGAAACGGAGCTCTATCAGTAGACCCAGCTCCAACACAGAAACGGAGCTCTATCAGTAGACCCAGCTCCAACACAGAAACGGAGCTCTATCAGTAGACCCAGCTCCAACACAGAAACGGAGCTCTATCAGTAGACCCAGCTCCAACACAGAAACGGAGCTCTATCAGTAGACCCAGCTCCAACACAGAAACGGAGCTCTATCAGTAGACCCAGCTCCAACACAGAAACAGAGCTCTATCAGTAGACCCAGCTCCAACACAGAAACGGAGCTCTATCAGTAGACCCAGCTCCAACACAGAAACTGAGCTCTATCAGTAGACCCAGCTCCAACACAGAAACGGAGCTCTATCAGTAGACCCAGCTCCAACACAGAAACGGAGCTCTATCAGTAGACCCAGCTCCAACACAGAAACGGAGCTCTATCAGTAGACCCAGCTCCAACACAGAAACGGAGCTCATTTCAATCACTACAAAGGGCTGCAGTTGTGTTGGTAATTATAACACCTCGGTGGTTAGAGATGATTATGTACTGCACAAACCTGATTACTTAGGATGGAACGAACGAACACACACACACACACACACACACACACACACACCGCTTTATGAATGACTAAATAAACATAGCAAATAAGTAAGCTTACACTAGGTAGGATTCAAATCAACTGGTGACTAAAGCTAATATTGTCTCTCAGGTTATTCCAGTGAAAACAAGGCATACCACCTGCCTTGGAGAAGGCATACTGGTTGAAGTAACCCTGGTAATAACCAATCAGAAAACAGATGGAGGTCCAGCCACACGCATACAGGGGTTGCCCTTGGAGGAAGCCAAGGTTGTAGCAGGTGGCTGGAGATGATTGGTTTATGTTCTGACATTTCTACTCATCCCCATTGGGGATGCAACCAATTCTATACAACAGGAACACAGCCGTCGGCAAGTTCACGTGTGTGTGGGTGCGTTCAAGGCGTGTGTGCGTTTAAGCGTATGTTTAAGCGTGTGTCCGCATTAGAAATCACGGTGTACAGTACGTAAGCCTGATGGTATTTGAGTGTGAGGAATGCACAAAGCAGTAACACTCGCCTCCCACCTCACAGCAGTTCATCTGCCTCGATCTCAAAGAGAGATAACCCTCAATAACCCTTCCAGCTATGCTCCTGTGATCTGGCTTTGTGTGTGTGGCGTGCGTGCGTGCGTGCGTGCAAAGCCAAAAAGCTCTTTGTCTCACTACAGGCCTGACAACATTATTTCAGTGCTCTCAGTGCTCTGGGCCCAGAGAACAAAGAGAGCTGTAGTGGATTTAGAGTTCCCCCTTTAAACAGTGTCCCCAGGGTTATATTAATTGATCAATGGTTGGATTGATAGGGAAGAGTATGTGTCACTGTTAGCAGCAGAAGTCACCCTCAGGTTGCTCGCTATTTATACATCGGGAGGCTCTAATCTTGGACGCTGATTGGTTAAAACCGCATTCCATCCGGTGTTAATTCCACAAGTTACCACCGGCTAAAGCTATAACGTGGAAATGCCTATTTACACTGTTCAATCTCACTGTCTCGTCAGCCCAGCCAGACAATTTATAAACTTGATCTCCACTGTAAAAAGCATCTAGACATGATCTCCCATTTCTTTCAGAATAGCAATAGGTTTTCAATAGCGGAGATCTGTATTTGAACTAGCTCTCTGTCTCTCTGACATTTGCAACATTGTTTCAATATTGACATTTGATCTCCAGCTGTCCCATAGTAATGAACATGTCGGCGGGGTCGGGAGTCAGGACAAGACAGACAGGCAGCCTCTCAGCCAGTCGAAATCATGAATCAGCATCATTTTTATAGACAAATACAAACAAATGTCAACAGAGAACAGGTCAAACGAAACGTAGTGTTTACTGTGTTGTTGGCTAGCTCCTCTGAACAAGTGTCCTGATGAGAGAGCACATTTTCTATGCCAGGAAATTGTGCATCATTAGCTCATTGTTATGGATCTACCCAAATAAATGTCACTAGAAAACAGCTTAAACAAAGCAAATGCAGCTACTACGCTGTATTTCTCGATGCACTGTTTGACGTGACTGTAAGTTAACCGTAGTTGGCTAGCTAGCAAGGAAGGGATAATGCAAGTCAGTATGGCAATGGAACATTTACAACAAACAACTAGGTCTCTGTGTGTGTGTGTGTGTGTGTGTGTTTGTGTGTGTGTGTGTGTGTGTGTGTGTGTGTGTGTGTGTGTGTGTGCGTGCACTGGGAACAGGCAAACTGCAGGTTTTTTTAATTGCATTGTCTGTCAAAACCTCTGACAACTAGGCAAGGCAGTGGGAGAAATCCTCTTGGCTAGTTATCCTAATCTTTCAGTGCGACGTCTCATCTATCTTGTGCATTTCTGATGCAGGCGTCTATTCTTCACTGATAACATTGGATGGCAAGGTTCTGTCTCATCACAACGTCTAGTTCCCATTGCCTAGTATCACTCTTGAGTGTCGGCCATTATCTTGCCCTTTCGCGCCATTGGAAATGATCTCCAATTCTCTGCGAGTATGAACATCTTAGTTTCCACCAACGGAGATTAATTCATTAGCCTAATAAGGGTGAGAGTTCTACCCTATTATTCCACAGTGAGAATTACCAGAGATCAGCTAATCCTAGCTGTTGTCCATCCAAGAAAACCCCTGCACTTCATATTTAATTAGTCCTTACCTCCTCTGACCTTGGAAAAAGACGCTTCAACGCCTGAACAAAAGCTGCTTCAATACCGGAATTTCTCCTGATCGATCACACCAGCTTTCGCCTTGCCTGATAATGAATAGCCTAAGGGATGCCGTACAAAACAAACGTCTCCTGTATTAAACATACTGTTTACAAATCACCATCCTTGAGAAATCATTGCTAACTGGAGAGTGTAAGTGTGTGAGGTAGTCAAGCATTTAACAGTGTTTCATCCGCATTAATCACATGAGGTGAGACGCCTCTGTGGAGGCACCCCTAGAAAACAGCAGAGAAGAAAACACACACACACACACACACACTACTTAGCCCAATGTCGAGATTGTGTGTGCCGCACCGCCTCTGTGCACCCCTAGGAAACAGCAGAGAGATGCCCTGTCTTACACACACGTATATACACACACGCGCACACACACCCACCCACCCTCGTCCACCCACCTACACACTTAACCCAACTCACCGAGTGTGTCTTTGATGTTTTTCACCAGCGAGGCCTTCTTTAAGCTGTTTTTCCTCTCCACATAGTTAGAGGGGACGTAGCCGGTCCGGTTGGAGGTGTTCCTCACCTTCCACCACGTCTTGCTGTCATCCAGGAGCCACAGCCGCTCGTTTTTCCGGATGTCAAGTTCCTGTTCCTGCTGAGCCGAGTAGTCCCACTTGGCTATAACTATCACCTCCTCCGTCATTTTTCATGGAGTCCTTCTGGAACAGAGAGAGACACACAGAGAGACATACTGTTAGGGCAGGGTGGGGTTAACAGCAGGGCTGTGACGATGCCCTTATTGCAATATTTTTACATGGCAAAAACTCTTTAAAAACAATGTAAAATATTGTGTGCTATAGCTAGGAAAACGAGGCCCTTTAAAAATGATGTAAAATATTGTGTGCTATAGCTAGGAAAACAAGGCCCTTTAAAAACGATGTAAAATATTGTGTGCTATAGCTAGGAAAACAAGGCCCTTTAAAAACGATGTAAAATATTGTGTGCTATAGCTAGGAAAACAAGGCCCTTTAAAAACGATGTAAAATATTGTGAGCTATAGCTAGGAAAACAAGGCCTTTTAAAAACGATGTAAAATATTGTGAGCTATAGCTAGGAAAACGAGGCCCTATAAAAACGATGTAAAATATTGTGAGCTATAGCTAGGAAAACGAGGCCCTTTAAAAACGATGTAAAATATTGTGTGCTATAGCTAGGAAAACAAGGCCCTTTAAAAACGATGTAAAATATTGTGTGCTATAGCTAGGAAAACGAGGCCCTTTAAAAACGATGTAAAATATTGTGAGCTATAGCTAGGAAAACAAGGTCCTTTAAAAATGATGTAAAATATTGTGTGCTATAGCTAGGAAAACGAGGCCCTTTAAAAACGATGTAAAATATTGTGTGCTATAGCTAGGACAACAAGGCCCTTTAAAAACGATGTAAAATATTGTGAGCTATAGCTTGGAAAACAAGGCCCTTTAAAAACAATGTAAAATATTGTGTGCTATAGCTAGGAAAACGAGGCCCTTTAAAAACGATGTAAAATATTGTGTGCTATAGCTAGGAAAACAAGGCCCTTTAAAAACGATGTAAAATATTGTGTGCTATAGCTAGGAAAACGAGGCCCTTTAAAAATGATGTAAAATATTGTGTGCTATAGCTAGGAAAACAAGGCCCTTTAAAAACAATGTAAAATATTGTGTGCTATAGCTAGGAAAACAAGGCCCTTTAAAAACAATGTAAAATATTGTGTGCTATAGCTAGGAAAACAAGGCCCTTTAAAAACGATGTAAAATATTGTGAGCTATAGCTAGGAAAACAAGGCCCTTTAAAAACGATGTAAAATATTGTGAGCTATAGCTAGGAAAACAAGGCCCTATAAAAACAATGTAAAATATTGTGAGCTATAGCTAGGAAAACAAGGCCCTTTAAAAACGATGTAAAATATTGTGTGCTATAGCTAGGAAAACAAGGCCCTTTAAAAACGATGTCAAATATTGTGAGCTATAGCTTGGAAAACAAGGCCCTTTAAAAACAATGTAAAATATTGTGTGCTATAGCTAGGAAAACGAGGCCCTTTAAAAACGATGTAAAATATTGTGTGCTATAGCTAGGAAAACAAGGCCCTTTAAAAACGATGTAAAATATTGTGTGCTATAGCTAGGAAAACAAGGTCCTTTAAAAACGATGTAAAATATTGTGTGCTATAGCTAGGAAAACAAGGTCCTTTAAAAACGATGTAAAATATTGTGTGCTATAGCTAGGAAAACGAGGCACTTTAAAAAACGATGTAAAATATTGTGAGCTATAGCTAGGAAAACGAGGCCCTTTAAAAACGATGTAAAATATTGTGTGCTATAGCTAGGAAAACAAGGCCCTTTAAAAACGATGTAAAATATTGTGTGCTATAGCTAGGAAAACGAGGCCCTTTAAAAACGATGTAAAATATTGTGTGCTATAGCTAGGAAAACGAGGCCCTTTAAAAACGATGTAAAATATTGTGTGCTATAGCTAGGAAAACAAGGCCCTTTAAAAACGATGTAAAATATTGTGAGCTATAGCTTGGAAAACAAGGCCCTTTAAAAACAATGTAAAATATTGTGTGCTATAGCTAGGAAAACGAGGCCCTTTAAAAACGATGTAAAATATTGTGTGCTATAGCTAGGAAAACAAGGCCCTTTAAAAACGATGTAAAATATTGTGTGCTATAGCTAGGAAAACAAGGCCCTTTAAAAACGATGTAAAATATTGTGTGCTATAGCTAGGAAAACAAGGCCCTTTAAAAACGATGTCAAATATTGTGAGCTATAGCTTGGAAAACAAGGCCCTTTAAAAACAATGTAAAATATTGTGTGCTATAGCTAGGAAAACGAGGCCCTTTAAAAACGATGTAAAATATTGTGTGCTATAGCTAGGAAAACAAGGCCCTTTAAAAACAATGTAAAATATTGTGTGCTATAGCTAGGAAAACGAGGCCCTTTAAAAACGATGTAAAATATTGTGTGCTATAGCTAGGAAAACAAGGCCCTTTAAAAACGATGTAAAATATTGTGTGCTATAGCTAGGAAAACAAGGTCCTTTAAAAACGATGTAAAATATTGTGTGCTATAGCTAGGAAAACAAGGTCCTTTAAAAACGATGTAAAATATTGTGTGCTATAGCTAGGAAAACGAGGCACTTTAAAAAACGATGTAAAATATTGTGAGCTATAGCTAGGAAAACGAGGCCCTTTAAAAACGATGTAAAATATTGTGTGCTATAGCTAGGAAAACAAGGCCCTTTAAAAACGATGTAAAATATTGTGTGCTATAGCTAGGAAAACGAGGCCCTTTAAAAACGATGTAAAATATTGTGTGCTATAGCTAGGAAAACGAGGCCCTTTAAAAACGATGTAAAATATTGTGTGCTATAGCTAGGAAAACAAGGCCCTTTAAAAACGATGTAAAATATTGTGAGCTATAGCTTGGAAAACAAGGCCCTTTAAAAACAATGTAAAATATTGTGTGCTATAGCTAGGAAAACGAGGCCCTTTAAAAACGATGTAAAATATTGTGTGCTATAGCTAGGAAAACAAGGCCCTTTAAAAACGATGTAAAATATTGTGTGCTATAGCTAGGAAAACAAGGCCCTTTAAAAACGATGTCAAATATTGTGAGCTATAGCTTGGAAAACAAGGCCCTTTAAAAACAATGTAAAATATTGTGTGCTATAGCTAGGAAAACGAGGCCCTTTAAAAACGATGTAAAATATTGTGTGCTATAGCTAGGAAAACAAGGCCCTTTAAAAACAATGTAAAATATTGTGTGCTATAGCTAGGAAAACGAGGCCCTTTAAAAACGATGTAAAATATTGTGTGCTATAGCTAGGAAAACAAGGCCCTTTAAAAACGATGTAAAATATTGTGTGCTATAGCTAGGAAAACAAGGTCCTTTAAAAACGATGTAAAATATTGTGTGCTATAGCTAGGAAAACAAGGTCCTTTAAAAACGATGTAAAATATTGTGTGCTATAGCTAGGAAAACGAGGCACTTTAAAAAACGATGTAAAATATTGTGAGCTATAGCTAGGAAAACGAGGCCCTTTAAAAACGATGTAAAATATTGTGTGCTATAGCTAGGAAAACAAGGCCCTTTAAAAACGATGTAAAATATTGTGTGCTATAGCTAGGAAAACGAGGCCCTTTAAAAACGATGTAAAATATTGTGTGCTATAGCTAGGAAAACGAGGCCCTTTAAAAACGATGTAAAATATTGTGTGCTATAGCTAGGAAAACAAGGCCCTTTAAAAACGATGTAAAATATTGTGAGCTATAGCTTGGAAAACAAGGCCCTTTAAAAACAATGTAAAATATTGTGTGCTATAGCTAGGAAAACGAGGCCCTTTAAAAACGATGTAAAATATTGTGTGCTATAGCTAGGAAAACAAGGCCCTTTAAAAACGATGTAAAATATTGTGTGCTATAGCTAGGAAAACAAGGCCCTTTAAAAACGATGTAAAATATTGTGTGCTATAGCTAGGAAAACAAGGCCCTTTAAAAACGATGTCAAATATTGTGAGCTATAGCTTGGAAAACAAGGCCCTTTAAAAACAATGTAAAATATTGTGTGCTATAGCTAGGAAAACGAGGCCCTTTAAAAACGATGTAAAATATTGTGTGCTATAGCTAGGAAAACAAGGCCCTTTAAAAACGATGTAAAATATTGTGTGCTATAGCTAGGAAAACAAGGTCCTTTAAAAACGATGTAAAATATTGTGTGCTATAGCTAGGAAAACAAGGTCCTTTAAAAACGATGTAAAATATTGTGTGCTATAGCTAGGAAAACGAGGCACTTTAAAAAACGATGTAAAATATTGTGAGCTATAGCTAGGAAAACGAGGCCCTTTAAAAACGATGTAAAATATTGTGTGCTATAGCTAGGAAAACAAGGCCCTATAAAAACAATGTAAAATATTGTGAGCTATAGCTAGGAAAACAAGGCCCTTTAAAAACGATGTAAAATATTGTGTGCTATAGCTAGGAAAACAAGGCCCTTTAAAAACGATGTCAAATATTGTGAGCTATAGCTTGGAAAACAAGGCCCTTTAAAAACAATGTAAAATATTGTGTGCTATAGCTAGGAAAACGAGGCCCTTTAAAAACGATGTAAAATATTGTGTGCTATAGCTAGGAAAACAAGGCCCTTTAAAAACGATGTAAAATATTGTGTGCTATAGCTAGGAAAACAAGGTCCTTTAAAAACGATGTAAAATATTGTGTGCTATAGCTAGGAAAACAAGGTCCTTTAAAAACGATGTAAAATATTGTGTGCTATAGCTAGGAAAACGAGGCACTTTAAAAAACGATGTAAAATATTGTGAGCTATAGCTAGGAAAACGAGGCCCTTTAAAAACGATGTAAAATATTGTGTGCTATAGCTAGGAAAACAAGGCCCTTTAAAAACGATGTAAAATATTGTGTGCTATAGCTAGGAAAACGAGGCCCTTTAAAAACGATGTAAAATATTGTGTGCTATAGCTAGGAAAACGAGGCCCTTTAAAAACGATGTAAAATATTGTGTGCTATAGCTAGGAAAACAAGGCCCTTTAAAAACGATGTAAAATATTGTGAGCTATAGCTTGGAAAACAAGGCCCTTTAAAAACAATGTAAAATATTGTGTGCTATAGCTAGGAAAACGAGGCCCTTTAAAAACGATGTAAAATATTGTGTGCTATAGCTAGGAAAACAAGGCCCTTTAAAAACGATGTAAAATATTGTGTGCTATAGCTAGGAAAACAAGGTCCTTTAAAAACGATGTAAAATATTGTGTGCTATAGCTAGGAAAACAAGGTCCTTTAAAAACGATGTAAAATATTGTGTGCTATAGCTAGGAAAACGAGGCACTTTAAAAAACGATGTAAAATATTGTGAGCTATAGCTAGGAAAACGAGGCCCTTTAAAAACGATGTAAAATATTGTGTGCTATAGCTAGGAAAACAAGGCCCTTTAAAAACAATGTAAAATATTGTGTGCTATAGCTAGGAAAACGAGGCCCTTTAAAAACGATGTAAAATATTGTGTGCTATAGCTAGGAAAACAAGGCCCTTTAAAAACGATGTAAAATATGAGCTATAGCTAGGAAAACAAGGCCCTTTAAAAACGATGTAAAATATTGTGTGCTATAGCTAGGAAAACAAGGTCCTTTAAAAACGATGTAAAATATTGTGTGCTATAGCTAGGAAAACGAGGCCCTTTAAAAACGATGTAAAATATTGTGAGCTATAGCTAGGAAAACGAGGCCCTTTAAAAACGATGTAAAATATTGTGTGCTATAGCTAGGAAAACAAGGCCCTTTAAAAACGATGTAAAATATGAGCTATAGCTAGGAAAACAAGGCCCTTTAAAAACGATGTAAAATATTGTGTACTATAGCTAGGAAAACAAGGCCCTTTAAAAACGATGTAAAATATTGTGTGCTATAGCTAGGAAAACAAGGCCCTTTAAAAACGATGTAAAATATTGTGAGCTATAGCTAGGAAAACAAGGCCCTTTAAAAACGATGTAAAATATTGTGTGCTATAGCTAGGAAAACAAGGCCCTTTAAAAACGATGTAAAATATTGTGTGCTATAGCTAGGAAAACAAGGCCCTTTAAAAACGATGTAAAATATTGTGTGCTATAGCTAGGAAAACAAGGCCCTTTAAAAACGATGTAAAATAAGTACATGCGACTCTGGATGATGACATGATGATGTTTGTTTACAATATTAGCTCTGTTTTCCTAAAGAAGTCAAATCCACTTTGTGTGTTGTTTCCTTGCCACGATACTAAGGAATTGTCCCTGCCCTAGTTAACAAGGCACTTGTTAAAAAATGGCACACACAGACGAACACCAGCAATACACACACATGAATAAAATTATGAGGTGAGCCGTTTCCGTGCAACCCTAGAAAAACACGAGAGAGAGAGAGAGAGAGAACGTTTCTCACACACACACACATTCACTCTGAAGCCATTCTCAGAGGGATGGTGCCATCCACCACTATGGTCTGTGTGTGTCTCAGACGGACTGTGTGCAGGCCTCGTCTTGGCACTCGCGTGTCTGTCACACAGCTGTTGTTGTAAGACATCTGGCAGAGCGGAGCCTCTCTGCCCTGTAATCCAGGTTGGCTGAGACCTACCGTGTGTGTGTGTGTGTGTGTGTGTGTGTGTGTGTGTGTGTGTGCATGCTTGCGTGCGTGTGTAAATGAGCATGTGTGACACTCAGGACTCGAGGTAAGTAATCAAAGGAACCACTAAGCTGGGAGTTCACGCTTTACTTCCAAACCACACGAGCCTCCTCTCCTTTTTACCAGCTTCTCTTATTCATCTTAAATGTACTGAATTATTCAGTGACACACTGAGCAGAGCACTGTTCTATGTTAAATGTGTCTATAAAACATGGCTTATGGAAAGAGGGAGAGAGGAAGGGAGAGAGAGAGAGAGAGAGAGAGAGAGAGAGAGAGAGAGAGAGGGAGGTAAGGCAGCCAGCACCTGCAGGCCTAATAAGGAATAGATCAAACAAATCCAGGAGATATCTAGTGCTGCTGCACACTGAGGGTAAACAACACAAGGACTGGTGTCTATTCATAGAGGGAGGGAGGGAGGGAGGGAGGGAGGGAGGGAGGGAGGGAGGGAGGGAGGGAGGGAGGGAGGGAGGGAGGGAGGGAAACAGAGTGAGATACCAAGATAGAGACATTAGGGACATGGGGGGGAAGTAAAAGAGATGAAAGGGGGAGTAGAAAAGTGAGAGAAAGAGAGAGAATGAGAAAGCCAGAGAGAGAGACAATATGGAGTGCTCTTTTACTGGATGGTGTCTCCAGCAAGACTGTGTGGTGTCTGAGAGATATTGCAGTGACAGGCCGTTTTTCCTTCCAGGGCCAGTCAGAGGTGCGCTCCCACATCGTCCTGACACCCTCCACGGGGATGAGGCTGTGAGCCAGCCGGCACCGGAGTCCCCAGCCCTCTCACCCATCACCCTTCCGCGGGACGGCCTCTTGACAAGTCGGAGGGGGCTGGGGGGTTCCAAGCGCCAAGCAAAAATGATAATGCACACACCTCAGAGCTGTCACACTAACCACTGGCCACTTCTCCGCCTGACTGAGACCGCCTTATTCACCGATCATACGGTCTTTCTTTTCAACGTGGAAGGACAGTTTCGCAGACCCAGATCAAACTCTTTGAATAAAAAGCACGCGCGCCTCGATTGAAAGTGCTCTTTAGTCTAAGAATAGGTTTAACCAGAAACAAGTATGTGGGGCTGCAAGGGCTGTCTCTTTACTGATTCGCTGTTATTTCTACAGCCCATTGAGATCGATATGACTCAGTAAGGCTACAAGTAAAGAACCTCAGTGACCCAGCAAGAGAAAGCCACTATTGTCTGAGAGTGATGATGTCACACGACTGGAATTCTTTCCTCTCTCATCCATGAGCGTAGGGCAGGAAGAGCCTGATAAAGGCTGTCAGTCTACTCTCATCAACTGGCAGGGTTAAAAACACAAACAAGTACATTCTTTTCAAGCAAAAGTTGCTTTTGTGCCTAATGCTGAAAACAGATATGCAAATTGCAAAGCCATAAAACATATTAACCTCAACGCATATTAAACCATTTTGATTGATTATACAGTTTCAGTTAGTCAACTTGACTTCTGTCTGATTGTACCCTAAGCTCCTTTTCTTAAAAAAAAACCTTGTAGGTTTTATCCCAAGCATTGGATGATTCCGTGGGAAAGTCAACCTAAGCATATACACTAAAGTTAGGCATTTCCAAACGAAACTACATTCACAATTATGCTTAAGGTCTATACGTTGCAGTTCACCATTTTTTTCATATAGCAGTTTAAAGAGGAAATTGCATTAATTTTGACCATTACAGGGCCAACTCTCAAAAAATGTTTTTTACAACTTTCGTATTTCATGGCTTTAATAAAGGGCTCACAGAGCTTGTTTTTCCACTCACAGCTGTCAGCCAGTGTTAGTTATGGATATGAGGTGTTCATGAAGCAATACAGAACAAATGTAAGTGTCTTGTTGTGTTCGCGTGTTCTACTGTCTTGTAAATATATGACATTATCGCGATACTTAGGTGCCTATATGATATGTATTGCAAATCTCACAATTCTATATGTATTGCGAGTCGATACTGCGATTTGATTGCGATTCCACAGTCCAAACATATTGTTCACCATATGTCTGCTGCAGACAAACAAGAGACAGGTAATGTAACGGTCATGAGAAAACAAGTGTGGCTCTCTATTTAAAAAAAGAAGATGGAGAACAAGCTATGAAGGAAAAACATTGTGGTTCAGGTCCAGTCAACTAGCGCAAAAAATAATATTGCGATAGTCAAAACGATACAATATATCGTCAAAAATATTCTCGATATGTAAGTGCATCAATTTCCCCCATCACTATTGATGTGATATCTTAACTTCCAAAGCTTTGGCATTCACCAGATTTAGTGTGCTGGTTCTGAGAAGTAGTCTTTAGACTTTTCCTGAAGCAATTGTTGAATTCTTGAAATTGTTGATATCTTGAAAATGTATGTGTTCTAGCTAAGATTCTCTTGCCAAATATAATATATGCTGAAGTGCATTTCTCCTACTTGGCAGTACTGTTTTTTAGACAGAAAGATGAGAAGAGTATTTATCAACAATCTGTTAAAAGCCCTGGAGTGACTTTTCAACTGAAAGCACCCCAAAATATAAAGACTTCATTCAGTGTCCAGAAAAGTGGATACAAATCATATTGATAAAGAGAAAAAAAGATAATGTATTAGGTTGTGGTGCCTGGCCTTGTACACTATATTCAGACTGCCTGTAATTATACAATCATGATGTATTATGCCTACTGCTGATTTTTTAAACCTCAAAATGACAAATGCGTTAAGATAGATTTTGAGCCAAGAAATCATTAAGATTTGATTGTCTATATAAGAGTTCC